>NC_084900.1:140000-142500 GCF_949316345.1 Pungitius pungitius | reverse complement strand
AATGAGAGAAGGAAAGTATTACTACTAGTGTACAGAACTTTGAATCAATAGAAACAACTGAGCAAGTCACCATCAATACCTCTAACATTATGGAACGTTGTTTGATATCATTAGTACTTTTTTTCAGCTCCTTCACCATGAGGAAAAGTAGGAATATTTTACATTTATCTAAATACTGTTTGGTTTCTGACCAAAACCTTTGCCCTCACCCTGACAGCAAGAAAAAAATAAAAGTTGCCCACTCTTTAAACAATGCAATCGGAGTGTCTCTTTGCTGGTTAGGGAATGGGTACATGTCGACATCTGGTGGACACTACCGTGAACAGCACCTTTTCCTCTGTGACCTCTTTATTTATTAAGTTACATATCAAATAGATGTAAGATGATATCTAAATAAGTGTAGGATTATCCCATTGCTAATAAATGTTGGTAGTGGAAGTAAAATATATAAATTGTATTTTTAATTTTTTTTAAAATATCATCTGAGGTAATTCACTTTAATCCTACTGTATGTAGTATGCCTCGTCCAAAGAGTTTATTTCATTCAGTTACACCTATTATTTTTTATTTATTTACCCATTTAAAGTTTGAGAATAGGTTGAGATCGTTTCGGCCCCAAGGCCTCTAGTCATTCGCTTTACCAGATAAAACTGCGAGTCTGAGCGCCAGCTATCCTGAGGGAAACTTCGGAGGGAACCAGCTACTAGATGGTTCGATTAGTCTTTCGCCCCTATACCCAGGTCGGACGACCGATTTGCACGTCAGGACCGCTGCGGGCCTCCACCAGAGTTTCCTCTGGCTTCGCCCTGCCCAGGCATAGTTCACCATCTTTCATTCACAAACAACCCGACTCCGAGAAGACCGGGCCCCGGCGCGACGGGCGCCATTACCGGCCTCACACCGTCTACGGGTTGAGCCTCTATCAGAAGGACTCAGACACCCTGCCGACACCGGGCTAGCGGACTTCCGTACGCCACATTTCCCACGCCCGACCGCCGGGCGGGGATTCGGCGCTGGGCTCTTCCCTCTTCGCTCGCCGCTACTGAGGGAATCCTTGTTAGTTTCTTTTCCTCCGCTTAGTAATATTTTATTCATACTGTCTGTGATCAGACTCGTTCAGAGGCTTTACCTAATTCAGTCATAGTATTTAATTTGATTTATTCTAGCTATTTCTTCCATTTAGTGTCTATTATCTGCTTTAATCAATAAACTGAATAAGTGTTTCATTCAGTCTATTTAACAACTCCCTTCATTTGCGAGTCAGTGCATTAACAGAGCATTGTACTCATTTTATAACTCTCTAATAGTTGAAAAGCTCCTTCACCGTATGCCACGAAAAGAGCAAAAAGGGGGTTCAGAAAATCCAGTTAAACAGTGTGAATTATGACATTTTTAAAAAGTTAATATTAAAATGTGTCAAATTAAAAAGCCTCCACTTTTCAAGCCAGAAGGTGCAAGGGCCAATAGCTGAGTAATAGCTGCAAAGCTCCTTCATAGTATGCCACGAAAATAGCAAATAGGGGGTTCAGAAAATCAAGTTAAACAGTGTGAATTATGACATTTTTAAAAAGTTAATATTAAAATGTGTCAAATTAAAAAGCCTCCACTTTTCAAGCCAGAAGGTGCAAGGGCCAATAGCTGAGTAATAGCTGCAAAGCTCCTTCATAGTATGCCACGAAAATAGCAAATAGGGGGTTCAGAAAATCAAGTTAAACAGTGTGAATTATGACATTTTTAAAAAGTTAATATTAAAATGTGTCAAATTAAAAAGCCTCCACTTTTCAAGCCAGAAGGTGCAAGGGCTAATGAGCAATACCTGCAAAGCTCCTTCATAGTATGCCACGAAAATGGCAAAAAGGGCTTCAGAAAATCGAGGTGAAAAATGTGAATTATGACATTTTTGAAAAGTTAATATAAAAATGTGTAAAATTAAAAAGCCTCCACTTTTCAAGCCAGGAAGTGCAAGGGCTAATAGCTGAGTAATAGCTGCAAAACTCCTTCACTGTATGCCACGAAAATAGCAATTAGGGGGTTCAGAAAAACAAGTAAAAAAGTGTGAATTATGACATTTTTGAAAAGTTAATATTAAAATGTGCAAAATTAAAAAGTGTCCACTTTTCAAGCCAGGAGGTGCAAGGGCTAATAGCTGCAAAGCTCCTTCATTGTATGCCACGAAAAAGGCAAGAAAGGGCTTCAGGGAACCACGTTAAAAAATGTGAATTATGACATTTATGAAAACTTAACAAAAAAATGTGTGAAATTAAATAAAACTCAACTTTTCAAGCCAGAGGGTCGAATGTTTGATGAGCAATAGCTGTAAAATCCTTCACAGAATGGGGTGCAACCTGCCAAATTGTGATCACGGCATGCCGTTTGACTTGCACAACATGTCGTGAGAAAATCACAACATGTTGTGAATCCACGCTCCGCGTCAACCTCAACAGGGTCTTCTTTCCCCGCTGATTCTGCCAAGCCCGTTCCCTTGGCTGTGGTTTCGCTA
>NC_084900.1:117500-125000 GCF_949316345.1 Pungitius pungitius | reverse complement strand
ACACCCTCGCACGGCCCACCCGGCCATAGAGGCGAACACGCAGCCTGGGAACCGTCCGCCCAGACACCGACCGAGGTCGGCTGGCGGGGGCCCCAGGATGGCGTGTCTCGATTGCCAATCGGTCAGAAAACAACGGGGGGGGAGTTCTAAATTAGCTGTGGGTGAAAATCAGCAAAATGTGTAATATCACGCCTCTGCCACCCCCAAAAAGCTTAAAATGTGACCCAATAAGGGTTCGGGTGGTGGGGCAGTGGGCCGTGTGAAGCCTGGGCCCCTGCTCTGGAGGCCTATGTTCTTGAAAACTGGGTTTCTGAAAACGGGCGCAGGGTGGCCCCTAACCCTAACCCTAAAGCACCCAAAATCGGAACAATAAGCAAAGACCCAGAGACCCTCTGGGCTTCTGGCCTTATATTACGATTCTGACTTAGTTTCTGACGGAGCAAAAAATGAAGCCCAGAAAATTCCCCCCATTGTCCGATTTTTTGCCCTATTCTCCGATTTTTACTTAGTCTCTGGAGCACATTCTCCTTATTGTCCGATTTTTTGCCCAGAAGCTTCTGGGTTTCTGCTTATTTTCCGATTTTTACTTAGTCTCTGGAGCACCTGCTCCTTATTGTCCGATTTTTTGCCCAGAAGCTTCTGGGTTTCTGCTCACTTTACGATTTTTACTTAGTCTCTGGAGCACCTGCTCCTTATTGTCCGATTTTTTGCCCAGAAGCTTCTGGGTTTCTGCTCACTTTACGATTTTTACTTAGTCTCTGGAGCACCTGCTCCTTATTGTCCGATTTTTGGCCCAGGATCCTCTGGGTCTCTGCTTATTCTCCGAATTTTACTTAGTCTCTGGAGCACGTGCTTATTGTGCCCCAGGTAAGATATAATACTTTGAAATTAACCACTAAACACTTAGAAAAATACAACTAAACACTTTGAAATTAACCACTAAACACTTAGAAAAATACAACTAAACACTTTGAAATTAACCACTAAACACTTAGAAAAATACAACTAAACACTTTGAAATTAACCACTAAACACTTAGAAAAATACAACTAAACACTTTGAAATTAACCACTAAACACTTTGAAATTAACCACTAAACACTTTGAAATTAACCACTAAACACTTAGAAAAATACAACTAAACACTTTGAAATTAACCACTAAACACTTTGAAATTAACCACTAAACACTTTGAAATTAACCACTAAACACTTAGAAAAATACAACTTGTTTTATTCAAACGGGTATTATTTCAGTTGCAGACGATGCACACGGGGGGTCGGGGTTGGCAACAACTTCTTCCAGCTGGATACGTAGCTGTTTGGCCTGCCTCGGATTCAGGACGAGTGTGTAAAAGCGGTCAGCAGTTGATACGTCGTGGCACATAAAGGTTGCTATGCGCCTTCGGACATCCTCGGGATGAAAGTTTTTGGCCTAGACAGGAGAAAGGAATGCGTTTAGCAGGGACCAAGCATTCAATGTTAGAGAAACATGCACATGGAAGTTATCCTTACATGTGCTGCGACTGCGGTGCGGAGGTCCATGAAATTTGGCCGGCCAGGCAGCCCCATTTCTATCCATGCACCTTGCATGCATTGGAGTAGGTTGGTGACTGGCCCTCCTCCATCGCCTACCATAAAGTGATCCGTTGTGGGGTTGCATTTTCCCCGCACCGCCAGCCACTTTTTAAACCAGGAGTACTCTTCAGCGCGCAGGTAGATCTGTGCTGCGCCAAAGTCCCTGTTAGTCTTATGCTCCGCCACCTGCATACAGAGGGGAAAAAAGGAAGGTTAGTCTCTACACTTTGAATTTAACCACTAAAGAAATAGATAAATGCAACTAAACACTTTGAAATAAACCACTTTAATTATTGTGCCCCAGGGAATATATAGAATAATACATTGAAATAAACCACTAAAACACTTTGAATTTAACCACTAAAGAAATAGATAAATGCAACTAAACACTTTGAAATAAACCACTTTAATTATTGTGCCCCAGGGAATAATAGAATAGAATAGAATAATACATTGAAATAAACCACTATTTGGGGAGCACACACCTACCGAAATAACATAGCCAGGGTCGGTGATGGTGTCCGCCTCGCACTCTTCCTCCTCCGCAGCATGGAGCACCTCAGTCACTGTCATGTTCCTGAATACGCCCGGCCGGTGTCCATAGAGGGATGCCAGGAGGGCGGACAAGTGACCGAAAAAGGCGTACCGTTCCCGGGTGCTGTTTCCACGCTCCATGCAGTCTAAGGAAGATCACATTAAGTCAAACTTGAACACATCATGTACGGTGGATTCAATGAACCCAGCACACTTACCCAGAAGCTTTGGGATTGCAGCTTCCGCCCTCATCTGACAGTTACGCAGCGTCTCACGGGAAACCAACCGGGACAGTTTATCCGACTTCACCTTTAGCTGGTGGAGGACTACTGGTGTCTGGATGTTAGATTTAGAGGCATCCAGAGCCCGTATAACACCGACTATTTGGCCCCGGGAAAGTCTGCATTGTTTCGGGGGCGTTTGCTGAAAATACTTCATGAACTGGGACGAATTTTTTAGATAAATTGCAGCCGTCGTGACGGTCTTGCTGGGCTGGAGGCTTGCTGCGTAACTGCACGGGGACAAGGAGCAGAGATTGTCAAATTATTTCAAAGTATTCATCCAAGTCAAATTATTTCAAAGTATTCATCCAAGTCAAATTATTTCAAAGTATTCATCCAAGTCAAATTATTTAAAAGTATTCATCCAAGTCAAATTATTTCAAAGTATTCATCCAAGTCAAATTATTTCAAAGTATTCATCCAAGTAGATCACTCACCTGAATATACGCTCGGGGTTGTCTAGGTAGTTCCACAGGTGGAGCTTATTCTTTCCAGCCCCCATGTAGGCTAAGAAGTCTCGGACTCTTCCCACCTTGGATGTGGCGTTTTCCTTCCGCTTTACCGAGGGATTGGAGCCCTGCTGCTGAAGGCGATACGCAGACAGGTAGGATTCTTCAGACATGCAATGAGACAAAGTCAGCAAAGCACAAACTTAAAATGATGGAAGCCGTATGTGGCTTTTTAGACTCACCCACAGACTCTGGAAACTGGGGACATTTTGATCTACTTTGTCCGACGAAACCTTCCGTTCTCCCTGGTTGGACAGGGATCGGGGACGTGGAGAGGTTCCTCCTTTTCCTTGAGAGCACAGCCACCTTCCTCTGCAGCTGGCAACACCTAGCGCTGAGAGAACTCCGGGTGGCAATGCACCTCCTGATGCTGCAACCACCAGGCTCTGTGTCATGGCCGCTTCCCTGGATCACTCCAGACGGAGGCCCCTCGGTGGGGCTCTCCGTAATCACTCCAGACGGAGCCAGCTTGGTGGGGCTCTCCGCAGACGGAGGCCCCTCGGTGGGGCTCTCCGTAATCACTCCAGACGGAGCCAGCTTGGTGGGGCTCTCCGCAGACGGAGGCCCCTCGGTGGGGCTCTCCGTAATCACTCCAGACGGAGCCAGCTTGGTGGGGCTCTCCGCAGACGGAGGCCCCTCAGTGGGGCTCTCCGCAATCACTCCAGACGGAGCCAGATCGGTGGGGCTCTCCGCAGACGGAGGCCCCTCGGTGGGGCTCTCCGCAATCACTCCAGACGGAGCCAGATCGGTGGGGCTGTCCTCGGTCACAGCCGTGTCAAGCCGCGACACCATGGTTATTCCCGACAAGCTGGCCCGCAGCTCTGAGAGGCGCCTCACCGCTACACACTTCTTTAGATTTGCAAACAGTCGTGCCAACTCAGCGGCACTCAGTTCTTGATGCCCATCAGAAAGGTGACGGTCTAACCTTTTTTTGTTGTAGCTGCACCCCACCACCGGACAAGGTTCTTCACGAATGTTTGTTCTGCCACTCGCCAGCGACAACAGCAGGCCCCTCTCTTCCGCGTTCTGCACACCGTGAGCTCTCCTTAAATGTTGCGGCAGAGCAGCGTACACACCTAGGCAAAGCGGGCAGGTTGTCACAGTATCAGACATTTCTTTCAGTACTCACCTCCACTAACTCGAATAAAGAGACCGAACGCTGAAGAGACGCTGCTTTTAGACACCCGTGAACAGGTGTTGTTAATCACAGCGTTCTCCGCCCACCATCTCCCTACCAATCAGACGGAAGTTCCTCGGGTAGGAATAAAGAACATGTCCCTAAATAAAGGGACACTTTGCAGATCACCTCCCCAGCAATGAGCGGTATAGCTCAGTGTGATACGCATCGGGCTGGGGACTCTGTGGTACCCGGTTCGAGTCCGGGCAAAGCCATTTTTCAGACCGAGAAACAATGCACTGAAAACGGATTCAAGTACCCACGTTTTAGTGCTGGAGGGAAAGCACTCACTGTCAGCACCTACTTTCGCCTTCCATTTGCCTGTGAGCGGTATAGCTCAGTGTGATACGCATCGGGCTGGGGACTCTGTGGTACCCAGTTCGACTCCGGGCAAAGCCATTTTTCAGACCGAGAAACAATGCACTGAAAACGGATTCAAGTACCCACGTTTTAGTGCTGGAGGGAAAGCACTCACTGTCAGCACCTACTTTCGCCTTCCATTTGCCTGTGAGCGGTATAGCTCAGTGTGATACGCATCGGGCTGGGGACTCTGTGGTACCCAGTTCGACTCCGGGCAAAGCCATTTTTCAGACCGAGAAACAATGCACTGAAAACGGATTCAAGTACCCACGTTTTAGTGCTGGAGGGAAAGCACTCACTGTCAGCACCTACTTTCGCCTTCCATTTGCCTGTGAGCGGTATAGCTCAGTGTGATACGCATCGGGCTGGGGACTCTGTGGTACCCAGTTCGACTCCGGGCAAAGCCATTTTTCAGACCGAGAAACAATGCACTGAAAACGGATTCAAGTACCCACGTTTTAGTGCTGGAGGGAAAGCACTCACTGTCAGCACCTACTTTCGCCTTCCATTTGCCTGTGAGCGGTATAGCTCAGTGTGATACGCATCGGGCTGGGGACTCTGTGGTACCCAGTTCGACTCCGGGCAAAGCCATTTTTCAGACCGAGAAACAATGCACTGAAAACGGATTCAAGTACCCACGTTTTAGTGCTGGAGGGAAAGCACTCACTGTCAGCACCTACTTTCGCCTTCCATTTGCCTGTGAGCGGTATAGCTCAGTGTGATACGCATCGGGCTGGGGACTCTGTGGTACCCGGTTCGAGTACGGGAAAAGTCATTTTTGATATTCACATGGGACCTCTGCTGCCAGCCAGCCAGCCAGCCAGCCAGCCCTAGTTAGGGTTAGGGTTTTCACTCCCAAAATGGGTCATTTGTAACGGTGTAGGGCGCTAATGTCCGGGCAATGGGACTGTCTCATATGCGCCAATACACTGTATGGTAAATGTCTGAATGTCCGCTCTGTGTCTCGGCCTTGGAGCTCCAGGCAGTGTATGGTAAATGTCTGAATGTCCGCTCTGTGTCTCGGCCTTGGAGCTCCAGGCAGTGTATGGTAAATGTCTGAATGTCCGCTCTGTGTCTCGGCCTTGGAGCTCCAGGCAGTGTATGGTAAATGTCTGAATGTCCGCTCTGTGTCTCAGCCTTGGAGCTCCAGGCCAATGTACGGCGAATGGCAGAGCGTCAGGTCCGTGTCCCATGCCAATGTACGGCGAATGGCAGAGCGTCAGGTCCGTGTCCCATGCCAATGTACGGCGAATGGCAGAGCGTCAGGTCCGTGTCCCAGGCCAATGTACGGCGAATGTCCGTGTCCGAGCCGGGCCTGGTGAGTTCAAATTAAGCCGCAGGCTCCACTCCTGGTGGTGCCCTTCCGTCAATTCCTTTAAGTTTCAGCCCTGCCACCCCCAAAAAGCTTTAAATGTGACCCAATAAGGCTTCGGTTGGGGGGGCAGTGGGCCGTGTGATGCCCGGGCCCCTGCTCTGGAGGCCTCTACTCGAAAGCAAAGGGTTTTTTTTAATGGGCGCAGGGTGGCCCCTGGGGTCCGCCTTAAAGCACCCAAAATCGGAACAATAAGCAAAGACCCAGAGACCCTCTGGGCTTCTGGACTTATATTACGATTCTGACTTAGTTTCTGACGGAGCAAAAAATGTAGCCCAGAAAATTGCCCCCATTGTCCCGATTTTTTGCCCTATATTACGATTTTAACTTAGTCTCTGGAGCACCTGCTCCTTATTCTCCGACTTTTGGCCTAGGATCCTCTGGGTCTCTGCCTATATTACGATTTGAACTTAGTCCATGCTCCTTATTCTCCGACTTTTGGCCTAGGATCCTCTGGGTCTCTGCCTATATTACGATTTGAACTTAGTCCATGCTCCTTATTCTCCGACTTTTGGCCTAGGATCCTCTGGGTCTCTGCCTATATTACGATTTGAACTTAGTCCATGCTCCTTATTCTCCGACTTTTGGCCTAGGATCCTCTGGGTCTCTGCCTATATTACGATTTGAACTTAGCCCATGCTCCTTATTCTCCGACTTTTGGCCTAGGATCCTCTGGGTCTCTGCCTATATTACGATTTGAACTTAGCCCATGCTCCTTATTCTCCGACTTTTGGCCTAGGATCCTCTGGGTCTCTGCCTATATTACGATTTGAACTTAGTCTGTGGAGCCCATGCTCCTTATTGTCCGATTTTTGGCCTAGGATCCTCTGGGTCTCTGCCTATATTACGATTTGAACTTAGTCCATGCTCCTTATTCTCCGACTTTTGGCCTAGGATCCTCTGGGTCTCTGCCTATATTACGATTTGAACTTAGCCCATGCTCCTTATTCTCCGACTTTTGGCCTAGGATCCTCTGGGTCTCTGCCTATATTACGATTTGAACTTAGCCCATGCTCCTTATTCTCCAACTTTTGGCCTAGGATCCTCTGGGTCTCTGCCTATATTACGATTTGAACTTAGTCTGTGGAGCCCATGCTCCTTATTGTCCGATTTTTGGCCTAGGATCCTCTGGGTCTCTGCCTATATTACGATTTGAACTTAGTCTGTGGAGCCCATGCTCCTTATTCTCCGAATTTATGCCCAGGATCCTCTGGGTCTCTGCCTATATTACGATTTGAACTTAGTCCATGCTCCTTATTCTCCGACTTTTGGCCTAGGATCCTCTGGGTCTCTGCCTATATTACGATTTGAACTTAGTCTGTGGAGCCCATGCTCCTTATTCTCCGAATTTATGCCCAGGATCCTCTGGGTCTCTGCCTATATTACGATTTGAACTTAGTCCATGCTCCTTATTCTCCGACTTTTGGCCTAGGATCCTCTGGGTCTCTGCCTATATTACGATTTGAACTTAGTCTGTGGAGCCCATGCTCCTTATTCTCCGAATTTATGCCCAGGATCCTCTGGGTCTCTGCCTATATTACGATTTGAACTTAGTCCATGCTCCTTATTCTCCGACTTTTGGCCTAGGATCCTCTGGGTCTCTGCCTATATTACGATTTGAACTTAGTCTGTGGAGCCCATGCTCCTTATTCTCCGAATTTATGCCCAGGATCCTCTGGGTCTCTGCCTAT
>NC_084900.1:105000-107500 GCF_949316345.1 Pungitius pungitius | reverse complement strand
GAGCCGTGGGTGAAAATCAGCAAACTGTAAAATTACGCCTCTGCCCCCCCAAAAAGCTCAAAATGTGACCCAATAAGGGTTCGGGTGGTGGGGCAGTGGGCCGTGTGATGCCTGGGCACTTGCTCTGGAGGCCTCTGTTTCTAGAAAGTAAGTTTCATGAAATGGGCGCAGGGTGGCCCCTGGGGTCCGCCTTAAAGCACCCAAAGTCGGAACAATAAGCAAAGACCCAGAGGCCCTCTGGGCTTCTGGCCTTATATTACGATTCTGACTTAGTTTCTGACGGAGCAAAAAATGAAGCCCAGAAAATTCCCCCCATTGTCCGATTTTTTGCCCCATTCTCCGAATGTTACTTTTACTTCTAGTGCCCAGGGTAGTATATAAACTAATACTTTGAAAATATCCACAACTAAACACTTTGATTTAAACCACTAAAACACTTTGAATTTAACCACTAAATAGGAAAATACAACTAAACACTTTGAATTTAACCACTAAACACTTATAATTTAACCACTAAATAGGAAAATGACACTAAACACTTTGAAATAAACCACTAAACACTTATAATTTAACCACTAAATAGGAAAATGACACTAAACACTTTGAAATAAACCACTAAACACTTTGAATTTAACCACTAAATAGGAAAATACAACTAAACACTTTGAAATAAACCACTAAACACTTTGAATTTAACCACTAAATAGGAAAATACAACTAAACACTTTGAAATAAACCACTAAACACTTTGAATTTAACCACTAAATAGGAAAATACAACTAAACACTTTGAAATAAACCACTAAACACTTTGAATTTAACCACTAAATAGGAAAATACAACTAAACACTTTGAATTTAACCACTAAACACTTATAATTTAACCACTAAATAGGAAAATGACACTAAACACTTTGAAATAAACCACTAAACACTTTGAATTTAACCACTAAATAGGAAAATACAACTAAACACTTTGAAATAAACCACTAAACACTTTGAATTTAACCACTAAATAGGAAAATACAACTAAACACTTTGAAATAAACCACTAAACACTTTGAATTTAACCACTAAATAGGAAAATACAACTAAACACTTTGAATTTAACCACTAAACACTTATAATTTAACCACTAAATAGGAAAATGACACTAAACACTTTGAAATAAACCACTAAACACTTTGAATTTAACCACTAAATAGGAAAATACAACTAAACACTTTGAATTTAACCACTAAACACTTATAATTTAACCACTAAATAGGAAAATGACACTAAACACTTTGAAATAAACCACTAAACACTTTGAATTTAACCACTAAATAGGAAAATACAACTAAACACTTTGAATTTAACCACTAAACACTTATAATTTAACCACTAAATAGGAAAATGACACTAAACACTTTGAAATAAACCACTAAACACTTTGAATTTAACCACTAAATAGGAAAATACAACTAAACACTTTGAAATAAACCACTAAACACTTTGAATTTAACCACTAAATAGGAAAATAACACTAAACACTTTGAAATAAACCACTAAACACTTTGCATTTAACCACTAAAGAAATAGAAAAATGCAACTAAACACTTTGTAATGGTATAGGGCGCTAATGTCCGGGCAGTGGTCTGGATTCGTTTGCCCCTGTTCAGTGTACGGCAAATGGCATAATGTCCGCTCCGTGTCCCGGACATGGAGCTGGAGCCAATGTACGGCGAATGGCAGAGCGTCAGCTCTGTGTCCCAGGCCATGGAGCTGGAGCTAATGTACGGCGAATGGCAGAGCGTCAGCTCTGTGTCCCAGGCCATGGAGCTGGAGCTAATGTACGGCAAATGTCAAACACTTTGAAATAAACCACTAAACACTTTGAAATAAACCACTAACACACTTTGAATTTAACAACTAAACACTTTGATTTAAACCACTAAACACTTAGTCTCTGGAGCTTATGCCCCTTATTGTCCGACTTTTGGCCCAGGATCCTCTGGGTCTCTGCCTATATTACGATTTTTACTTAGTCTCTGGAGCTTATGCCCCTTATTGTCCGACTTTTGGCCCAGGATCCTCTGGGTCTCTGCCTATATTACGATTTTTACTTAGTCTCTGGAGCTTATGCCCCTTATTGTCCGACTTTTGGCCCAGGATCCTCTGGGTCTCTGCCTATATTACGATTTGAACTTAGTCTCTGGAGCTTATGCTCCTTATTCTCCGACTCTTTGCCCCTTATATTCACTTGCTTTCATCCCTTATTGTCTGAATTTTACTTATTAAACAATTAAACCACTAAAACACTCGTGTGAGATCCGGCATATCTACACCGCATATCGTGAAGCTCCTCGCCTGAGCTCCCTCTCACCATGCCCAGTGAAGGACCACCCAAGTCGGACTCTCAACTTAATCACATGCCCCCCACCAAACCCACTGCCCAGCTCCTACCACCAACGCCCCAATAAGGCCCCCCTAAAACGGACTCTTCACTACACGCTCCGCATG
>NC_084900.1:92500-95000 GCF_949316345.1 Pungitius pungitius | reverse complement strand
AATAACATAGCCAGGGTCGGTGATGGTGTCCGCCTCGCACTCTTCCTCCTCCGCAGCATGGAGCACCTCAGTCACTGTCATGTTCCTGAATACGCCCGGCCGGTGTCCATAGAGGGATGCCAGGAGGGCGGACAAGTGACCGAAAAAGGCGTACCGTTCCCGGGTGCTGTTTCCACGCTCCATGCAGTCTAAGGAAGATCACATTAAGTCAAACTTGAACACATCATGTACGGTGGATTCAATGAACCCAGCACACTTACCCAGAACCTTTGGGATTGCTGCGCTCGCCCTCATCTGACAGTCACGCAGCGTCTCACGGGAAACCAGGCGGGACAGTTTATCCGACTTCACCTTTAGCTGGTGGAGGACTACTGGTGTGTGGATGTTAGATTTAGAGGCATCCACAGCCCGTATAACACCGACTATCTGACCCCGGGAAAGTCTGCATTGTTTCGGGGGCGTTTGCTGAAAATACTTCATGAACTGGGACAAATTTTTTAGATAAATTGCAGCCGTCGTGACGGTCTTGCTGGGCTGGAGGCTTGCTGCGTAACTGCACGGGGACAAGGAGCAGAGATTGTCAAATTATTTCAAAGTATTCATCCAAGTCAAATTATTTCAAAGTATTCATCCAAGTCAAATTATTTCAAAGTATTCATCCAAGTCAAATTATTTCAAAGTATTCATCCAAGTAGATCACTCACCTGAATATACGCTCGGGGTTGTCTAGGTAGTTCCACAGGTGGAGCCTATCCTTACCAGCCGCCATGTATGCTAAGAAGTCTCGGACTCTTCCCACCTTGGATGCGGCGTTTTCCCTCCGCTTTACCGAGGGATTGGAGCCCTGGTTCTGAAGGCGGTACGCAGACAAGTAGGATTCTTGAGACAAGCAAAGAGAAAAATTCAGTAATGGGGACACTTAGAATAATGGAAGCCGTATATGGTTGGGTGGCTTTTGAGACTCACCCACAGACTGGGAAAACTTGGGGCATTTTGACGTACTTTGTCGGCCAAAACCTTCCGTTCTCCCTGGCTGGACCGGGACCGGGTCCATGGAGGGGTTCCTCCCTCTCTTTGAGAGCAAAGCCACCTTCCTCTGTAACTGGAAACACCTGGCGCGAAGAGCACTCCGGATGGCAAGGCAGCTCCGGATGCTGCAACCACCAGGCTCTGTGCCATGGCCGCTTTCCTGGATCACTCCAGACGGAGGCAGGTCGGTGGGGCTCTCCGCAATCTCGCCAGTCGGGGGCACCTCGTTGGGGCTGCCCGCAAGCTCGTCAGACGGAGAGAGATCGGTGGGGGTCTCCGCAACCACTCCAGACGGAGGCAGCTCCGTGGGGCTGGCCTCGGTCTCTTCATAGGCGGCCTCGTCAAGCCTCGACACCATGGAAATGGCCGGTAAAGTGGCCCGCAGCTCAGAGAGTTGCCTCACCGCTACACGCTTCTTTAAACTTGCTAACAGTTCGTCCAATTCAGCGGCATTCACTTCAGGGTGCGCATCAGAAAGGTGACGGTCTAACCTTTTTTTTCTGTAGCTGCACCCCGCGACTGGACAAGGCTCCGCGCGAATGTTCGTTCGGCCACTTGCTAGCGACAACAGCAGGCCCCTCTCTTCCGCGTTCTTCACTCCGTGAGCTCTCCTCAAGTGTTGCCGCAAAGCAGCATACACACCACGGCAAAGCGGGCAACTTGTCACCGTATCTGACATTTCTAATTTCAAAGTACTCCTTCGAGCTCTTACCTCGGCCGACGCCCAAACGAAATGACCGCACTCTGCTTCCAAAAGCCCTGTGAGCAGGTGTCGTTAATCAGTAATCACCGCTGTTCTCTGCTCACTCGCTCCCTGCCACGCGCTCCCTACCAATTAGTCTCTATCCGTTGCACCTGGTAGGGTTAGCTCAGTGAGATGGGAAACGGGCTGGGGAATCTATGATCCATGGTTTGATTCCCCGCCACCCAGCCCTACGTAGGGTTAGGGTTTTCACTCTCAAAATGTACCATTTGTAATGGTCTAGGGCGCTAATGTCCGGGCAATGGTATTGATTCGTTTGCCCGTGTTCAGTGTACGGCAAATGGCATAATGTCCGCTCCGTGTCCCGGACATGGAGCTGGAGCCAATGTACGGCGAATGGCAGAGTGTAATCGCGCCCAGGGATTCACAAACATTCCGTCAATTCCTTTACGTTTGCTTTAAGCTTACAAATGAGCCGTGGGTGAAAATCAGCAAACTGTAAAATTACGCCTCTGCCCCCCCAAAAAGCTCAAAATGTGACCCAATAAGGGTTCGGGTGGTGGGGCAGTGGGCC
This sequence comes from Pungitius pungitius, assembly GCF_949316345.1. NCBI lineage: Eukaryota > Metazoa > Chordata > Actinopteri > Perciformes > Gasterosteidae > Pungitius > Pungitius pungitius. The sequence goes on along the minus strand of NC_084900.1, from coordinate 92,694 downwards.
GTGTGATGCCTGGGCACTTGCTCTGGAGGCCTCTGTTTCTAGAAAGTAAGTTTCATGAAATGGGCGCAGGGTGGCCCCTGGGGTCCGCCTTAAAGCACCCAAAGTCGGAACAATAAGCAAAGACCCAGAGGCCCTCTGGGCTTCTGGCCTTATATTACGATTCTGACTTAGTTTCTGACGGAGCAAAAAATGAA
>NC_084900.1:77500-80000 GCF_949316345.1 Pungitius pungitius | reverse complement strand
GACAGTCACGCAGCGTCTCACGGGAAACCAGGCGGGACAGTTTATCCGACTTCACCTTTAGCTGGTGGAGGACTACTGGTGTGTGGATGTTAGATTTAGAGGCATCCACAGCCCGTATAACACCGACTATCTGACCCCGGGAAAGTCTGCATTGTTTCGGGGGCGTTTGCTGAAAATACTTCATGAACTGGGACAAATTTTTTAGATAAATTGCAGCCGTCGTGACGGTCTTGCTGGGCTGGAGGCTTGCTGCGTAACTGCACGGGGACAAGGAGCAGAGATTGTCAAATTATTTCAAAGTATTCATCCAAGTCAAATTATTTCAAAGTATTCATCCAAGTCAAATTATTTCAAAGTATTCATCCAAGTCAAATTATTTCAAAGTATTCATCCAAGTAGATCACTCACCTGAATATACGCTCGGGGTTGTCTAGGTAGTTCCACAGGTGGAGCCTATCCTTACCAGCCGCCATGTATGCTAAGAAGTCTCGGACTCTTCCCACCTTGGATGCGGCGTTTTCCCTCCGCTTTACCGAGGGATTGGAGCCCTGGTTCTGAAGGCGGTACGCAGACAAGTAGGATTCTTGAGACAAGCAAAGAGAAAAATTCAGTAATGGGGACACTTAGAATAATGGAAGCCGTATATGGTTGGGTGGCTTTTGAGACTCACCCACAGACTGGGAAAACTTGGGGCATTTTGACGTACTTTGTCGGCCAAAACCTTCCGTTCTCCCTGGCTGGACCGGGACCGGGTCCATGGAGGGGTTCCTCCCTCTCTTTGAGAGCAAAGCCACCTTCCTCTGTAACTGGAAACACCTGGCGCGAAGAGCACTCCGGATGGCAAGGCAGCTCCGGATGCTGCAACCACCAGGCTCTGTGCCATGGCCGCTTTCCTGGATCACTCCAGACGGAGGCAGGTCGGTGGGGCTCTCCGCAATCTCGCCAGTCGGGGGCACCTCGTTGGGGCTGCCCGCAAGCTCGTCAGACGGAGAGAGATCGGTGGGGGTCTCCGCAACCACTCCAGACGGAGGCAGCTCCGTGGGGCTGGCCTCGGTCTCTTCATAGGCGGCCTCGTCAAGCCTCGACACCATGGAAATGGCCGGTAAAGTGGCCCGCAGCTCAGAGAGTTGCCTCACCGCTACACGCTTCTTTAAACTTGCTAACAGTTCGTCCAATTCAGCGGCATTCACTTCAGGGTGCGCATCAGAAAGGTGACGGTCTAACCTTTTTTTTCTGTAGCTGCACCCCGCGACTGGACAAGGCTCCGCGCGAATGTTCGTTCGGCCACTTGCTAGCGACAACAGCAGGCCCCTCTCTTCCGCGTTCTTCACTCCGTGAGCTCTCCTCAAGTGTTGCCGCAAAGCAGCATACACACCACGGCAAAGCGGGCAACTTGTCACCGTATCTGACATTTCTAATTTCAAAGTACTCCTTCGAGCTCTTACCTCGGCCGACGCCCAAACGAAATGACCGCACTCTGCTTCCAAAAGCCCTGTGAGCAGGTGTCGTTAATCAGTAATCACCGCTGTTCTCTGCTCACTCGCTCCCTGCCACGCGCTCCCTACCAATTAGTCTCTATCCGTTGCACCTGGTAGGGTTAGCTCAGTGAGATGGGAAACGGGCTGGGGAATCTATGATCCATGGTTTGATTCCCCGCCACCCAGCCCTACGTAGGGTTAGGGTTTTCACTCTCAAAATGTACCATTTGTAATGGTCTAGGGCGCTAATGTCCGGGCAATGGTATTGATTCGTTTGCCCGTGTTCAGTGTACGGCAAATGGCATAATGTCCGCTCCGTGTCCCGGACATGGAGCTGGAGCCAATGTACGGCGAATGGCAGAGTGTAATCGCGCCCAGGGATTCACAAACATTCCGTCAATTCCTTTACGTTTGCTTTAAGCTTACAAATGAGCCGTGGGTGAAAATCAGCAAACTGTAAAATTACGCCTCTGCCCCCCCAAAAAGCTCAAAATGTGACCCAATAAGGGTTCGGGTGGTGGGGCAGTGGGCCGTGTGATGCCTGGGCACTTGCTCTGGAGGCCTCTGTTTCTAGAAAGTAAGTTTCATGAAATGGGCGCAGGGTGGCCCCTGGGGTCCGCCTTAAAGCACCCAAAGTCGGAACAATAAGCAAAGACCCAGAGGCCCTCTGGGCTTCTGGCCTTATATTACGATTCTGACTTAGTTTCTGACGGAGCAAAAAATGAAGCCCAGAAAATTCCCCCCATTGTCCGATTTTTTGCCCCATTCTCCGAATGTTACTTTTACTTCTAGTGCCCAGGGTAGTATATAAACTAATACTTTGAAAATATCCACAACTAAACACTTTGATTTAAACCACTAAAACACTTTGAATTTAACCACTAAATAGGAAAATACAACTAAACACTTTGAATTTAACCACTAAACACTTATAATTTAACCACTAAATAGGAAAATGACACTAAACACTTTGAAATAAACCACTAAACACTTATAATTTAACCACTAAATAGGAAAATGAC
>NC_084900.1:0-65000 GCF_949316345.1 Pungitius pungitius | reverse complement strand
GAAAACGGGCGCAGGGTGGCCCCTGGGGTCCGCCTTAAACCACCCAAAATCGGAACAATAAGCAAAGACCCAGAGACCCTCTGGGCTTCTGGCCTTATATTACGATTCTGACTTAGTTTCTGACGGAGCAAAAAATGAAGCCCAGAAAATTCCCCCCATTGTCCGATTTTTTGCCCTATTGTCCGATTTTTACTTAGTCTCTGGAGCTTATGATCCTTATTCTCCGATTTTTGGCCCAGAGTCTTCTGGGTTTCTGCTCACTTTACGATTTTTACTTAGTCTCTGGAGCTTATGATCCTTATTCTCCGATTTTTGGCCCAGGATCTTCTGGGTTTCTGCTCACTTTACGATTTTTACTTAGTCTCTGGAGCCCATTGTCTGCATTTTACTTTGAATTTAACAACTAAACACTTTGAAATAAACCACTAAAGAAATAGAAAAATACAACTAAACACTTTGATTTAAACCACTAAAACACTTTGAAATAAACCACTTTAATTATAGTGCCCCAGGTAATATATAAAATAATACATTAAACACTTTGAATTCAACAACTCGTTTTATTCAAACGGACAATGCACACGGGGGGTCGGGGTCAGCAACAACTTCTTCCAGCTGGATACGTAGCTGTTTGGCCTGCCTCGGATTCAGGACGAGTGTGTAGAAGCGGTCAGCAGTTGATACGTCGTGGCACATGAAGGTTGCTATGCGCCTTCGGACATCATCGGGATGGAAGTTTTTGGCCTAGACAGGAGAAAGGAATGTGTTTAGCAGGGACCAAGCATTCAATGTTAGAGAAACATGAACATGGAAGTTATCCTTACATGTGCTGCGACTGCGGTGCGGAGGTCCAGGAAATTTGGCCGGCCAGGCAGCTCCATTTCTATCCAGGCACCTTGCATGCAATGGAGTAGGTTGGTGACTGGCCCTCCTCCATCGCCTACCATAAAGTGATCCGTTGTGGGGTTGCATTTTCCCCGCACCGCCAGCCACCTTTTAAACCAGGAGTACTCTTCAGAACGCAGGTACATCTGTGCTGCGCCAAAGTCCCTGTTAGTCTTATGCTCCGCCACCTGCATACAGAGGGGAAAAAAGGAAGGTTAGTCTCTACACTTTGAATTTAACCACTAAAGAAATAGAAAGATGCAACTAAACACTTTGAATTAAACCACTAAAACACTTTGAATTTAACTACTAAAGAAATAGAAAGATGCAACTAAACACTTTGAATTAAACCACTAAAACACTTTGAATTTAACCACTAAAGAAATAGAAAAATGCAACTAAACACTTTGAATTAAACCACTAAAACACTTTGAATTTAACTACTAAAGAAATAGAAAGATGCAACTAAACACTTTGAATTAAACCACTAAAACACTTTGAATTTAACCACTAAAGAAATAGAAAAATGCAACTAAACACTTTGAATTAAACCACTAAAACACTTTGAATTTAACCACTAAAGAAATAGAAAAATGCAACTAAACACTTTGAATTAAACCACTAAAACACTTTGAATTTAACCACTAAAGAAATAGAAAAATGCAACTAAACACTTTGAATTAAACCACTAAAACACTTTGAATTTAACCACTAAAGAAATAGAAAAATGCAACTAAACACTTTGAATTAAACCACTAAAACACTTTGAATTTAACCACTAAAGAAATAGAAAAATGCAACTAAACACTTTGAATTAAACCACTAAAACACTTTGAATTTAACCACTAAAGAAATAGAAAAATGCAACTAAACACTTTGAAATAAACCACTTTAATTATTGTGCCCCAGGGAATATATAGAATAATACATTGAAATAAACCACTATTTGGGGAGCACACACCTACCGAAATAACATAGCCAGGGTCGGTGATGGTGTCCGCCTCGCACTCTTCCTCCTCCGCAGCATGGAGCACCTCAGTCACTGTCATGTTCCTGAATACGCCCGGCCGGTGTCCATAGAGGGATGCCAGGAGGGCGGACAAGTGACCGAAAAAGGCGTACCGTTCCCGGGTGCTGTTTCCACGCTCCATGCAGTCTAAGGAAGATCACATTAAGTCAAACTTGAACACATCATGTACGGTGGATTCAATGAACCCAGCACACTTACCCAGAACCTTTGGGATTGCTGCGCTCGCCCTCATCTGACAGTCACGCAGCGTCTCACGGGAAACCAGGCGGGACAGTTTATCCGACTTCACCTTTAGCTGGTGGAGGACTACTGGTGTGTGGATGTTAGATTTAGAGGCATCCACAGCCCGTATAACACCGACTATCTGACCCCGGGAAAGTCTGCATTGTTTCGGGGGCGTTTGCTGAAAATACTTCATGAACTGGGACAAATTTTTTAGATAAATTGCAGCCGTCGTGACGGTCTTGCTGGGCTGGAGGCTTGCTGCGTAACTGCACGGGGACAAGGAGCAGAGATTGTCAAATTATTTCAAAGTATTCATCCAAGTCAAATTATTTCAAAGTATTCATCCAAGTCAAATTATTTCAAAGTATTCATCCAAGTCAAATTATTTCAAAGTATTCATCCAAGTAGATCACTCACCTGAATATACGCTCGGGGTTGTCTAGGTAGTTCCACAGGTGGAGCCTATCCTTACCAGCCGCCATGTATGCTAAGAAGTCTCGGACTCTTCCCACCTTGGATGCGGCGTTTTCCCTCCGCTTTACCGAGGGATTGGAGCCCTGGTTCTGAAGGCGGTACGCAGACAAGTAGGATTCTTGAGACAAGCAAAGAGAAAAATTCAGTAATGGGGACACTTAGAATAATGGAAGCCGTATATGGTTGGGTGGCTTTTGAGACTCACCCACAGACTGGGAAAACTTGGGGCATTTTGACGTACTTTGTCGGCCAAAACCTTCCGTTCTCCCTGGCTGGACCGGGACCGGGTCCATGGAGGGGTTCCTCCCTCTCTTTGAGAGCAAAGCCACCTTCCTCTGTAACTGGAAACACCTGGCGCGAAGAGCACTCCGGATGGCAAGGCAGCTCCGGATGCTGCAACCACCAGGCTCTGTGCCATGGCCGCTTTCCTGGATCACTCCAGACGGAGGCAGGTCGGTGGGGCTCTCCGCAATCTCGCCAGTCGGGGGCACCTCGTTGGGGCTGCCCGCAAGCTCGTCAGACGGAGAGAGATCGGTGGGGGTCTCCGCAACCACTCCAGACGGAGGCAGCTCCGTGGGGCTGGCCTCGGTCTCTTCATAGGCGGCCTCGTCAAGCCTCGACACCATGGAAATGGCCGGTAAAGTGGCCCGCAGCTCAGAGAGTTGCCTCACCGCTACACGCTTCTTTAAACTTGCTAACAGTTCGTCCAATTCAGCGGCATTCACTTCAGGGTGCGCATCAGAAAGGTGACGGTCTAACCTTTTTTTTCTGTAGCTGCACCCCGCGACTGGACAAGGCTCCGCGCGAATGTTCGTTCGGCCACTTGCTAGCGACAACAGCAGGCCCCTCTCTTCCGCGTTCTTCACTCCGTGAGCTCTCCTCAAGTGTTGCCGCAAAGCAGCATACACACCACGGCAAAGCGGGCAACTTGTCACCGTATCTGACATTTCTAATTTCAAAGTACTCCTTCGAGCTCTTACCTCGGCCGACGCCCAAACGAAATGACCGCACTCTGCTTCCAAAAGCCCTGTGAGCAGGTGTCGTTAATCAGTAATCACCGCTGTTCTCTGCTCACTCGCTCCCTGCCACGCGCTCCCTACCAATTAGTCTCTATCCGTTGCACCTGGTAGGGTTAGCTCAGTGAGATGGGAAACGGGCTGGGGAATCTATGATCCATGGTTTGATTCCCCGCCACCCAGCCCTACAGAGGGTTAGGGTTAGGGTTAGGGGTTAGGGTTAGGGGTTAGGGTTAGGGTTAGGGTTAGGGTTAGGGTTAGGGTTAGGGTTAGGGTTAGGGTTAGGGTTAGGTTTAGAAAAAGTGGTCTTAACTGTCAAGCAGAAAGAAATGCACGGGCTCACTAAATCCAAAATGCACCTTAAGTCAAAAGTAGGACACAATAATAGGGTTTCTCTGAGTCAAATTGGATAAAAAAGGCCTAATAAGAATTCAATCCATACGGATGTATAGTATTAAGCTTTTTTATCCAAGTCTGTTCTTTAAAAAGTCGCTGTCCCTCTGTCCACCAGGAACCCGCTTCCAACCCTGCGATCTTCAAATTGCATGCACCATGTTCAAAGAAGTGATCATAAAGGTAAGTATGTCTCTTCTGTTTTTTTATATGGTACAGATGTTGTTTTAGTCTTTCAAGGAGTGTATTTTTGGTTTGACCAATATAAATTATCCCGCAAGAACAACATTGAATACAATAGACCAGGTTCCGGGATTCCGGCTTGGTGAGGTGCCAAACAGGTGCCTCCAGGTAAGTATGTGAATTGGTGATGATGGAGATACTGTGAAAGTACATAGAAAAGTCATTGTTATTGTTGGTGTGTGGTTTATGGAGTGAGGCGTGAACCAGGAGATCTTTAAGATTAAGGTTTCTCCTATTGGCAGAGATTACCCTAAAGTTTGTCAATGCCGGTAGGCGGTCCTGTGCCCTCCGAAAATTAGCCTTGATGGCAGAGGTAAAGTTCCTGGAAGCCGGGGAGAAAGTCGCCGCGAAGGGGACCAGGTGGTGAGTAGAGTTGTCCTCCATTCCTCTTCCTCGTTGGAAGTCCTGATGGACTTCTTTATTGATGTTACGGAGGAAGGTGCGACTGTAGCCCCGGCGTAGAAGGACCTGGAACAAGGTCTTGATGGCCAACCGAACATCCTGCTCCGCTGCACAAATCCTGTGAAATCGAATGAGCTGCGACTTCACAATACCCCGAAAGGTATGTTTTGGATGGTAGCTGGATTTGTGCAGCAGAGCATGGGTGTCGGTCGGCTTAAAGTAAACTCTCGTTCCAAGCCTGGGTCCCTCCCCAACATCACCAGGAATGATGTAAACCTCGGTGTCCAGAAATTCAATTTTCTCAGTTTGTAAATTGCATTTCACAGAAATGGAGGCGTGATGGTTATTGAGGATAGAAATAAAAGTCTTGAATTCCTCCTCGGAATGTTGCCAAACCCCAAAGATATCATCCAGGTACCTGGCATAGAAGGTTGGTTTTTGGGGGCATTTTAAAAAAACTGTATGCTCCCATTCTGCCATGTAGATATTGGCATATGCTGGCGCAAATTTTTTGCCCATAGCTGTGCCATGTATCTGGAGAAACCACTGATTGTTAAACATAAAATCATTCTTAGTGAGTCCCAGCTCCAAAAGATGAAGAAGGGCCTCGTCCGGTCTGGTGGAGTCCGGAAAGCGGTTAAAAATGTTCCTGACTGCTTTGAGACCTAGTGTTGTTTGTATGTTGGTGTAGAGGGAATCAATATCAATAGAAAAAAGAAAACTGCCCGGACAAAACGAAAGTTGTTGGATTTTGGACACAAAATCGTAGGTGTCTTTTATGTAGCTCGGGTGTTTTGTTGATAAAGGATTGAGGAATGAGTCAATATAGGCCGCAATCCGATGGGACTCACTCCCGCAGTCCGAGACTATCGGTCTGCCTGGGGGAATCTCATGCGGAATGGTCCAAGTCTCGGGGTTCTTATGGATTTTAGGCAGAAGATAAAAGATTCGAGGCCGTGGAGGGTCCTCGCCAGATAAAAATAGCTTTTGTTTGTATGTAATGTTCTTTTTCTTCCACAGGTCCTCTACAATGGCCCGGATTTGCATCTGGGTTTGGCTTTGCAGAGGTTGTGACAAGGGTAAGTAATGTTTTTTGTTTTTAAGTTGCCTATAGGCTTCCCTAAGATATTGATTCTTGTCCATGATTACAATTTTGGAGCCCTTATCCGCTGGTTTAATCACGATATCCCTGTTATTTTTAAGGTGATTGAGAGCCTCCCTTTCACCATCCGACAAATTAGTATGACCTTCGCCCCGAAAAGTCAACCTATTAAAGTCTCGGACATCCATTCGGATAAGTGATTGTATAGACTCTGAGATGGAGTCCTTCTCTGGTTCCCAAGTGGATGGGTAAATAAAAGGTTGGTGAGTGAATCGAGTATTATATTTGAAATGGTCCAAAATGGTTAACTGTCTATGATATTTAAAAAGGTCCCTACGCAGCAGATTTTTGTCCGCCCCCCGTGGAGTAGGAATGAAAAAGAGGCCCTTCTCCAGAAGGCTGAGTTCCTCCTCTGTGAGAGAAAAGGTAAGAGATAAGTTTAAGACGTTTGAGAGGGGCTGGTGTGTTCTAGGTCCCCCTAATCTAAGTTTAACTGTGTCATCCAAGACTGAAAGATGATTTTAGCTGTGTGTGGGGTCCAGTGAATGGGGTCCCTGGGGGCCACCTGAAACTGGTCGTCTGGGATTGGTTGTAATGTCCGGAACCTCTGTGTCATGATCTGGTTGATCCATTGTAATCGGTGTTTGTGTGACGTGGGCAGTTGTGAGGAGATTTGGATCAAAGGGAAGGCGATTTCTGCTAAAGGAAAGGTCTTTTTAGCCTGTGCGGCTAGGCCCCGTAGGTTCTTTTCAACTGTGAGCATGGTCGCCTTCCCCCCGCCATCGTTCATGCCAACAGAGAGGACCACCGTTTGGACGCTGGGACAGGGATCCAGCTTCTTCAGGACCATGGACAGATGGGAGATGTGAGCTCCCGAGAAGCTGTCCACCTGTATCTGTTGGTACGGGTAGTCCGGGATCCTGGAGAGGTTGGAATCCCCCAAAAAGAGGATTGGTCGTTGGATGTCCAGTTTCCAGTTGTATTTCCGGGTTCCTCCCATATGGTAAGTAGGTTTTGTAGTCGTTGATGTGCTAGGGGTTTCCATGCTAGGAGGGGGGGTCCGTGGACCGGAGACATGTTCTCCTCCCTGGGCTATTATATAGCTCTCCTCAGGTGGTACAGGGTTCTCTTGTATGGTTTCTCCCAGTTGTAGGTGGAGCGTGTCCCTGGAGGGCCTCGTCGATCCATGGGATCCTGGTAGGTGCTCCGGAGATGTTGTAGTGGAGTCGGAGTTGTGCGTTAGATTGAGGTCGAAGTTTGGTTGGAGGCCAAGATGAAAACAGGCCGGTGGTGTCGTGGTCCTCGGGCAGATCGGTGAGATCTGCTGTAGTGGAAGGGGAGTCTCCGTGGGATCTTCTGGAATGGTGGTAAGTACTTTAGGGCTCCTCCTCTTGGGGACCAGGTTGATGAATTGGTTATGTTTAGGATAGCTGATATGGAAATGGTTATGTTTAGGATGGCTGTTCTGGTGTGATGTAGTAAGGGTTAGGGTTAGGGTTAGGGTTAGGGTTAGGGTTAGGTGAGGGGGAAATGGAATGCCTAGGCCTAGGCATTCCGGCATGGGTCCCGAGGGAATCCCGGAGGCACGGGCACATCCAAAAGCTTACGGTCTCCTTTGTCGTCCATGAGCTTGGATATCATTCATAAAATCGGAATAAAACGATGGGAGGTCTCTTCTGCAGATAAAAAGAGTGGTTTTAAAAGTTTTACATTAAAAAAGGTTCTCGATCGAGTCTCACCTTAATTAAAAACTTTACTAAAAAACCATAAAAACACCCATTTGTAGGCCCCATCTTCCCGTCTCATCGTGAGTTGCCCATACCCTGGACCCTTTTCTTTCTTTTGCAGGTAAGTCTCTTTTTTTCCTTCCTTTTGCAGGGTTTTTTTCTCAGGTAAGTGTGGGATTTTTTATAGGACAACTCGTATCAGGTAAGTGGGGGTATGTGGGAGCTCATCCTGACCTGTTCACGGTGGAACCCTTTCCTCTTTTCTACCGTTAAAAGGCCTAGAGGTTGTGTTTAGGGTTCCACCTAGGTCAGGTGAGTATGGTTTTTATTGTGGGGGGTGTTTTCAGGGATAAGAAAAGTTATTTAAAAAAGGTCCTGCTGCGAGGTTTGCCTTAATTAAAAACTTTACTAAAATCCCATAAAAACCCATGATAAAAATGGTTTTCTTCCAGTTTTTCTTCCCTCCGGTGGTGAACCTCTCCCAGCCCCTCTTCTACCTTTTATAGGTTGGGGGTTAAGTTTAGGGTTAACACCACCGGAGAGGTAAGTATATTTTTGAGGGTATTTTATGGTTAAAAATAGTTCCGCTCTTCATTTAGGCAGGTAAGTATCTCCGCCCTGTTCTTCCATTCCTCTTGATATAGGGTCTCCGCCGAGAACACCTTTGACCCCTGGCTCCCCCCCAGCCGGGGTGGAGCATGGAGAAGGGGTCACTGAGGATGATGGCAAGTAAAAATGGAAGATTTAAAAGCTGGAGATAAAATACCCGTAGGCCAAGACAAACAAGGGGAAGGGGGGATAAATTGTTTTCTAAAAACCGACAGCCTCGCTGTAATTTCTGATCGGCTGACTCTAGCCGGCAAGGTGGTTTAAAAAGAGTCAGCCGAATAAATTAAAAAGATATGGGCTTCAAGCCACAAATCTAAATGGGAGTGATTAAAATCAACTTCTCTTAAAAACCAAAGGGATTCGGATGTATAAAATCCCTTTGTCTATGCGGAGGGCCCTAGATACTATAGTGTATAAAAGTACACTGATAAAAACACCATATATTAGGACGAGGTGTAGATAAAAGCACTGGCCAGTTTCAATGTTTTTTGTATTTTTCTTGTGTTTTTCTATAAATTTTTGTATTTTTTGTTTTTTATTAAAACCACACAAAAACATGCACACTCGTAAAATTCATAAAAAACACGCTGGATAAAAGAGCCACCCCACACTCCCAAGGTGGCTCAGTGCTTAAAACCCCAGTTTCCTATTAAAAATATGATGTAAAATCTGTACTAAAACACAGATGTTTAGAATAGTAATAAAATCGGGCTCTCAGAGAAATTGATTAAAATAAAAAGACCATAAGTTAAAAACCATATGTTAAAAGCAGCGAGGCTGTAGGTTCTTTAAAACAAAATAAAAACTCCTAACGTTTCGGCCAACTCGACCTTCTTCAGAGGAGACATGGAGTGGAAGTGACAGACAGACAGGTAAGTAGAGGAAGTGCTCAGGGGGAGGGGCTTAAAAGCAGCGTCCTGATTGGGTAATCTTTAATGGTCCCACCTGAGCAGGTACACACATGTGTCTTCAATTATCTCCTAACGACCGTAACAAGTCTCGGAGTTCGTTCCCTACAAAAATCTTACAAAAGAGACCTCTCCAGTAAAACCAATAAAATGAATAAATATCTTTAAAATCACATAAAAAGGCCCTTTGAGAAGGGTATTCCTAAAAAATGTGATAAGCTCATGGAACAGGAGACCTGGCTTTGATGGCGCTGGCAGGTTAGGTGAGGGGGAAATGGAATGCCTAGGCCTAGGCATTCCGGCATGGGTCCCGAGGGAATCCCGGAGGCACGGGCACATCCAAAAGCTTACGGTCTCCTTTGTCGTCCATGAGCTTGGATATCATTCATAAAATCGGAATAAAACGATGGGAGGTCTCTTCTGCAGATAAAAAGAGTGGTTTTAAAAGTTTTACATTAAAAAAGGTTCTCGATCGAGTCTCACCTTAATTAAAAACTTTACTAAAAAACCATAAAAACACCCATTTGTAGGCCCCATCTTCCCGTCTCATCGTGAGTTGCCCATACCCTGGACCCTTTTCTTTCTTTTGCAGGTAAGTCTCTTTTTTTCCTTCCTTTTGCAGGGTTTTTTTCTCAGGTAAGTGTGGGATTTTTTATAGGACAACTCGTATCAGGTAAGTGGGGGTATGTGGGAGCTCATCCTGACCTGTTCACGGTGGAACCCTTTCCTCTTTTCTACCGTTAAAAGGCCTAGAGGTTGTGTTTAGGGTTCCACCTAGGTCAGGTGAGTATGGTTTTTATTGTGGGGGGTGTTTTCAGGGATAAGAAAAGTTATTTAAAAAAGGTCCTGCTGCGAGGTTTGCCTTAATTAAAAACTTTACTAAAATCCCATAAAAACCCATGATAAAAATGGTTTTCTTCCAGTTTTTCTTCCCTCCGGTGGTGAACCTCTCCCAGCCCCTCTTCTACCTTTTATAGGTTGGGGGTTAAGTTTAGGGTTAACACCACCGGAGAGGTAAGTATATTTTTGAGGGTATTTTATGGTTAAAAATAGTTCCGCTCTTCATTTAGGCAGGTAAGTATCTCCGCCCTGTTCTTCCATTCCTCTTGATATAGGGTCTCCGCCGAGAACACCTTTGACCCCTGGCTCCCCCCCAGCCGGGGTGGAGCATGGAGAAGGGGTCACTGAGGATGATGGCAAGTAAAAATGGAAGATTTAAAAGCTGGAGATAAAATACCCGTAGGCCAAGACAAACAAGGGGAAGGGGGGATAAATTGTTTTCTAAAAACCGACAGCCTCGCTGTAATTTCTGATCGGCTGACTCTAGCCGGCAAGGTGGTTTAAAAAGAGTCAGCCGAATAAATTAAAAAGATATGGGCTTCAAGCCACAAATCTAAATGGGAGTGATTAAAATCAACTTCTCTTAAAAACCAAAGGGATTCGGATGTATAAAATCCCTTTGTCTATGCGGAGGGCCCTAGATACTATAGTGTATAAAAGTACACTGATAAAAACACCATATATTAGGACGAGGTGTAGATAAAAGCACTGGCCAGTTTCAATGTTTTTTGTATTTTTCTTGTGTTTTTCTATAAATTTTTGTATTTTTTGTTTTTTATTAAAACCACACAAAAACATGCACACTCGTAAAATTCATAAAAAACACGCTGGATAAAAGAGCCACCCCACACTCCCAAGGTGGCTCAGTGCTTAAAACCCCAGTTTCCTATTAAAAATATGATGTAAAATCTGTACTAAAACACAGATGTTTAGAATAGTAATAAAATCGGGCTCTCAGAGAAATTGATTAAAATAAAAAGACCATAAGTTAAAAACCATATGTTAAAAGCAGCGAGGCTGTAGGTTCTTTAAAACAAAATAAAAACTCCTAACGTTTCGGCCAACTCGACCTTCTTCAGAGGAGACATGGAGTGGAAGTGACAGACAGACAGGTAAGTAGAGGAAGTGCTCAGGGGGAGGGGCTTAAAAGCAGCGTCCTGATTGGGTAATCTTTAATGGTCCCACCTGAGCAGGTACACACATGTGTCTTCAATTATCTCCTAACGACCGTAACAAGTCTCGGAGTTCGTTCCCTACAAAAATCTTACAAAAGAGACCTCTCCAGTAAAACCAATAAAATGAATAAATATCTTTAAAATCACATAAAAAGGCCCTTTGAGAAGGGTATTCCTAAAAAATGTGATAAGCTCATGGAACAGGAGACCTGGCTTTGATGGCGCTGGCAGGTTAGGTGAGGGGGAAATGGAATGCCTAGGCCTAGGCATTCCGGCATGGGTCCCGAGGGAATCCCGGAGGCACGGGCACATCCAAAAGCTTACGGTCTCCTTTGTCGTCCATGAGCTTGGATATCATTCATAAAATCGGAATAAAACGATGGGAGGTCTCTTCTGCAGATAAAAAGAGTGGTTTTAAAAGTTTTACATTAAAAAAGGTTCTCGATCGAGTCTCACCTTAATTAAAAACTTTACTAAAAAACCATAAAAACACCCATTTGTAGGCCCCATCTTCCCGTCTCATCGTGAGTTGCCCATACCCTGGACCCTTTTCTTTCTTTTGCAGGTAAGTCTCTTTTTTTCCTTCCTTTTGCAGGGTTTTTTTCTCAGGTAAGTGTGGGATTTTTTATAGGACAACTCGTATCAGGTAAGTGGGGGTATGTGGGAGCTCATCCTGACCTGTTCACGGTGGAACCCTTTCCTCTTTTCTACCGTTAAAAGGCCTAGAGGTTGTGTTTAGGGTTCCACCTAGGTCAGGTGAGTATGGTTTTTATTGTGGGGGGTGTTTTCAGGGATAAGAAAAGTTATTTAAAAAAGGTCCTGCTGCGAGGTTTGCCTTAATTAAAAACTTTACTAAAATCCCATAAAAACCCATGATAAAAATGGTTTTCTTCCAGTTTTTCTTCCCTCCGGTGGTGAACCTCTCCCAGCCCCTCTTCTACCTTTTATAGGTTGGGGGTTAAGTTTAGGGTTAACACCACCGGAGAGGTAAGTATATTTTTGAGGGTATTTTATGGTTAAAAATAGTTCCGCTCTTCATTTAGGCAGGTAAGTATCTCCGCCCTGTTCTTCCATTCCTCTTGATATAGGGTCTCCGCCGAGAACACCTTTGACCCCTGGCTCCCCCCCAGCCGGGGTGGAGCATGGAGAAGGGGTCACTGAGGATGATGGCAAGTAAAAATGGAAGATTTAAAAGCTGGAGATAAAATACCCGTAGGCCAAGACAAACAAGGGGAAGGGGGGATAAATTGTTTTCTAAAAACCGACAGCCTCGCTGTAATTTCTGATCGGCTGACTCTAGCCGGCAAGGTGGTTTAAAAAGAGTCAGCCGAATAAATTAAAAAGATATGGGCTTCAAGCCACAAATCTAAATGGGAGTGATTAAAATCAACTTCTCTTAAAAACCAAAGGGATTCGGATGTATAAAATCCCTTTGTCTATGCGGAGGGCCCTAGATACTATAGTGTATAAAAGTACACTGATAAAAACACCATATATTAGGACGAGGTGTAGATAAAAGCACTGGCCAGTTTCAATGTTTTTTGTATTTTTCTTGTGTTTTTCTATAAATTTTTGTATTTTTTGTTTTTTATTAAAACCACACAAAAACATGCACACTCGTAAAATTCATAAAAAACACGCTGGATAAAAGAGCCACCCCACACTCCCAAGGTGGCTCAGTGCTTAAAACCCCAGTTTCCTATTAAAAATATGATGTAAAATCTGTACTAAAACACAGATGTTTAGAATAGTAATAAAATCGGGCTCTCAGAGAAATTGATTAAAATAAAAAGACCATAAGTTAAAAACCATATGTTAAAAGCAGCGAGGCTGTAGGTTCTTTAAAACAAAATAAAAACTCCTAACGTTTCGGCCAACTCGACCTTCTTCAGAGGAGACATGGAGTGGAAGTGACAGACAGACAGGTAAGTAGAGGAAGTGCTCAGGGGGAGGGGCTTAAAAGCAGCGTCCTGATTGGGTAATCTTTAATGGTCCCACCTGAGCAGGTACACACATGTGTCTTCAATTATCTCCTAACGACCGTAACAAGTCTCGGAGTTCGTTCCCTACAAAAATCTTACAAAAGAGACCTCTCCAGTAAAACCAATAAAATGAATAAATATCTTTAAAATCACATAAAAAGGCCCTTTGAGAAGGGTATTCCTAAAAAATGTGATAAGCTCATGGAACAGGAGACCTGGCTTTGATGGCGCTGGCAGGTTAGGTGAGGGGGAAATGGAATGCCTAGGCCTAGGCATTCCGGCATGGGTCCCGAGGGAATCCCGGAGGCACGGGCACATCCAAAAGCTTACGGTCTCCTTTGTCGTCCATGAGCTTGGATATCATTCATAAAATCGGAATAAAACGATGGGAGGTCTCTTCTGCAGATAAAAAGAGTGGTTTTAAAAGTTTTACATTAAAAAAGGTTCTCGATCGAGTCTCACCTTAATTAAAAACTTTACTAAAAAACCATAAAAACACCCATTTGTAGGCCCCATCTTCCCGTCTCATCGTGAGTTGCCCATACCCTGGACCCTTTTCTTTCTTTTGCAGGTAAGTCTCTTTTTTTCCTTCCTTTTGCAGGGTTTTTTTCTCAGGTAAGTGTGGGATTTTTTATAGGACAACTCGTATCAGGTAAGTGGGGGTATGTGGGAGCTCATCCTGACCTGTTCACGGTGGAACCCTTTCCTCTTTTCTACCGTTAAAAGGCCTAGAGGTTGTGTTTAGGGTTCCACCTAGGTCAGGTGAGTATGGTTTTTATTGTGGGGGGTGTTTTCAGGGATAAGAAAAGTTATTTAAAAAAGGTCCTGCTGCGAGGTTTGCCTTAATTAAAAACTTTACTAAAATCCCATAAAAACCCATGATAAAAATGGTTTTCTTCCAGTTTTTCTTCCCTCCGGTGGTGAACCTCTCCCAGCCCCTCTTCTACCTTTTATAGGTTGGGGGTTAAGTTTAGGGTTAACACCACCGGAGAGGTAAGTATATTTTTGAGGGTATTTTATGGTTAAAAATAGTTCCGCTCTTCATTTAGGCAGGTAAGTATCTCCGCCCTGTTCTTCCATTCCTCTTGATATAGGGTCTCCGCCGAGAACACCTTTGACCCCTGGCTCCCCCCCAGCCGGGGTGGAGCATGGAGAAGGGGTCACTGAGGATGATGGCAAGTAAAAATGGAAGATTTAAAAGCTGGAGATAAAATACCCGTAGGCCAAGACAAACAAGGGGAAGGGGGGATAAATTGTTTTCTAAAAACCGACAGCCTCGCTGTAATTTCTGATCGGCTGACTCTAGCCGGCAAGGTGGTTTAAAAAGAGTCAGCCGAATAAATTAAAAAGATATGGGCTTCAAGCCACAAATCTAAATGGGAGTGATTAAAATCAACTTCTCTTAAAAACCAAAGGGATTCGGATGTATAAAATCCCTTTGTCTATGCGGAGGGCCCTAGATACTATAGTGTATAAAAGTACACTGATAAAAACACCATATATTAGGACGAGGTGTAGATAAAAGCACTGGCCAGTTTCAATGTTTTTTGTATTTTTCTTGTGTTTTTCTATAAATTTTTGTATTTTTTGTTTTTTATTAAAACCACACAAAAACATGCACACTCGTAAAATTCATAAAAAACACGCTGGATAAAAGAGCCACCCCACACTCCCAAGGTGGCTCAGTGCTTAAAACCCCAGTTTCCTATTAAAAATATGATGTAAAATCTGTACTAAAACACAGATGTTTAGAATAGTAATAAAATCGGGCTCTCAGAGAAATTGATTAAAATAAAAAGACCATAAGTTAAAAACCATATGTTAAAAGCAGCGAGGCTGTAGGTTCTTTAAAACAAAATAAAAACTCCTAACGTTTCGGCCAACTCGACCTTCTTCAGAGGAGAGGGTTAGGGTTAGGGTTAGGGGGTTAGGGGTTAGGTGAAGGAGGAAATCAAACACTTGATCGACAGAAGTCGGGCAAAGGAGCTCGGGCACAATGAACAGGTGTCTCTCTCACCATAGTCTCCTCTATCTCAGAGTGTTTTTTCAAAAAATTCTTATTGTCCTTTGGCAAGCGAGAGGAGAAGACAAACCGAGTATTTAGGGAAGAGGAGAGGGTAGGGGAAGGGGGAAACAAAAATTACATAGAAAAAACATTAAGGTAAGTATGTGGTGTTATATAAATATGTATGAGGTTTCTTGTCAATATGTGAATAAGTAATTCTGTTCATGTGTGTGTAAGGTAAGTATAAAATACTTTTGTATTGTTATGTTTGTGTCTCTAAGGTAAATATGTTAGTGTAAAGTAAGTGTACGAGTGTCCTGTGGATGTGTGTATCAATTAGGTAAGTGTGAAATATGAGTATGTGTGTATTTAGAAGGTAAGCATGAGTTTTAAGACAATAACCCAAAGTCAAGGGGCCGACATGACGTGGCACGGAAAAAGACCTTATGAACCCCAAAGTGTCCCAGAGACCTCGTTGAGGCCATTGGGAGCAACCGTGTTCAACCTGAGGATCCAAGCCTTTTCCGCCCGCCACCTTTGGGCCCCTGACCAGCCCAATCCGGACTCCAGGCCCGAGATTCTCAGGCTCTGTTTACCATGCACTGCAAAGTGCTCATATAAAATCCTATTTCTGTGGCCCCTGTCTATACAATAAACATGTTGCTTCAATCTGACTTTGAGTGAGTTCCCCGTTTGGCCTATATAAATCCGAAAACATTTAATGCATTGGATTACATAAACCAAATTTGTGGAGTCCAGGTGAAACCTTTGATGGACTGGGGCCCCTAGGTTGGTAAGTCTATTGGTAAGGTATTTTATGGACTTAAAATAGGGATTTTTAGGAGGTATTCTACCGTCCTTGAGTGCTGCGTGGACCAGAAGATCCTGCAGGTTTGTATTCCTTCTATGAGCAATGATGAGTTTGAAGTCCAAAAAGGGTCCCGTGGTTGTTTGAAGGGTTTTAAAATGACGACGCACTGTATTCTGAAGCTGCAGAGAAAGTGGAGAGAAAGTGGAGGCAAACGGGATGAGATGACGAGACGGCTGCTGCGCTCCAACGGGGAGGTGAGCGACGAAGGGGTCTGCACGAACCTGCGCCCTGATGGTCCGCAGGAAGGTCCTGCTGTAACCCCGCTTCCTGAGGGCTTGGAAGAGTGTTTTTGTAGCCTCTGTAATGTCCTCTGGCTCTGTGCAGATCCTAGCAAACCTAATCAATTGGGATTTGACAATCCCCTTAAAAGTGTGCCGGGGATGAAAACTATTTTTATGTAGGAGTGCATGGGTATCCGTGCTTTTAAAATAGACCCTGGTGCCCAGAGAGTTAGGATTATTGATCCGGGAGAGTCTGTACACTTCAGTGTCCAGAAATTCTATTTTGTCTGCTTGTAAATTGTATTTGACTGTAATGTTGGGATGGTGACCATTAAGGGTCTGGATAAAATTCAAAAAATCAGTTTTAGAATGGGTCCAGATCCCAAAAATGTCATCGAGGTATCTAAGATACAGTAGCGGTGTTTTTTTACATTTGGGCAAGATAGTATGCTCCCAATCTGCCATATATATGTTTGCATATGAGGGGGCAAACTTTTTGCCCATCGCTGTCCCATGTATCTGTAGGTATACTTTTTGATCAAATTCGAAGTCATTACACGTGAGACTAAGCTCCAGAAGGGTAAGAAGCGCTTCGTCTGATCTCGATTGGTCTGGATAAGTCTGAAAAATGGATCGAACGGCCCTAAGGCCCAGGTGAGTATTAATATTAGTGTATAGAGAGTCGACGTCTATTGAAAAAAGCATTGCATTATCAGGTAAGTGTATATTTTTGATTTTATTAATGAAATCGTACGTGTCTTTAACATAACTCTTGTGTTTTGTAGATAGAGGGCCCAAAAAGGATTCGATGTATTCTGCCACATGGTAGGATTCACTATCACAGTCTGACACTATGGGTCTTCCTGGTGGAATTTGATGAGCCACAGTCCAAGTCTCTGGATTTTTATGAATTTTGGGCAATAAATAGAACAAACGTGCCCGCGGCGTGTCTGGACCTGAAAGGTAAGTTCTTTGTTTGGCTGTAATAAAGTTAGAAATGTACAAATTCTTGATTATACCCCGGATTTTTGTCTGTGTATCCAACTGAATGGAATGGGCTAGCGGAATATAGTGATTTCTATTACCCAGTTGTCTGAGTGCTTCCATTTTGTATTGAGTTTTATCCATTATGACTATTTTGGAACCCTTGTCCGCTGGTTTTATTATGAGATCCTGATTATTTTGAAGTTGTTTTAAGGCTTCCCTTTCTGCTGTCGTCAAGTTGTCTATAGGTTTATTATTGAAATTAATTTTATTAAAAGAACGAATGTCTGATTCTATCGTTGTTTGAATGGAACAGCTGACCTGATGGGTTTCTGGTTCCCAATGAGAAGGTTCCACAAAGGGTTTGGCTGTTGAGTTAGTCACAAAATGAAAATGATGTAATAGTTTTAGCCTTCTGTGATATTCCGTCAAATCCCTTCGTAAGCTGTCCTTGTCCATCTTTTGTGGTGTAGGAATAAATCCTAGCCCTTTTTCCAAAACGCTAAGTTGTGATGTTGTTGGAGAAAATGTGCGAGATAAATTAAGAATGTTAAAATATGAGGGGGTGAGTCTTCTCGGTCCCCCCATTTCTAATTTAACTGCAGGAGCCAATTCTCCAACATTTTGAAGGCGGTATTGGGTGTCCAATGCACCTCATCGCGGGGATCAAGTGAGAAGAACCTGTCCTCCACTCCTTGTAAATACCTATAACTACCTTGGAATATTTGATTTGTTTGTTCCAGTAAATATTGAATGTGTGTGGGTTGTTTGTCTGAATACTGAATGAGGGGAACAAAAACCTCTGCGTGTGGGAATGTTCTTTTGGTTTGAGCCATAAGTTGTTGAAATTGTTTTTTTATAGTTGTGACTTCGTTGCTCCTTAGACAGTTATTGAGGCCCACTGAAAGGACCACCTTGTGGACCTGTGGCTGTGGAGGTAATTTGATCAAAACACCTTTAATATGGTGAATTTGGGCTCCCGGGAAGCTGTCGATTTGAACACACGGAGAATTATATTGTGGGATTCGAGAGAGGTTAGAATCACCAATGATAATAACTTCCCTTTCCACTTTCAATTGCCATGTAGCAATCTTTTGCAGGGTTGTTGGATGCCTGGTGGGTTCCTGTAAAGGAGGTGGTGTGCAGCTTCCTACAGTTGAAAGCGAGAGAGGTAAGTGAGCAGAAATATCATTTCTGGCAGGGGTAGAGGCCTCCAAGGGCTCTGCCGATGGTATCATCAGCTCCTCAGGGTCCTCCACCAACCTGAAGAGGGTATCCATGGCCCCACTAGCATCCAACCGGAGAGAGGAGCCGGTATGGGAAGATTGAGAGGAGAGCCCGGAAAGTGATTGTACCAGTCCAGCAGGTGGCATGGTTTCCTTTCCAGGGCTCTCCTCCTCTATGGCCAAATCCAGGATGCTTCCCTCCTCCTCCAGTGGGTCGATGGCAAGTTGGGGTTCTGGAATGAGTCCATCCGAGAGAATTGATGGTAGTAGAGTGCCCCATATGTCTGTTGGTTGAATTGGCTCTGCATCAAAATGAATCAGTGCCTCCACTGTTTGGAGATTGTTATCATGTACCCCAATGTCACACTGAGAATTGCCCATTTGCACATAATTGAAGGACACTTAACCGCCTGTTGAGTCAATGGTTAGGTTTAGGCATGCATACGTCACTGGTTAGGTTTAGGCATGAATTTTGAATGGTTGTGTTTAGTGAAGAATTACCGGGTGGCCTGTATGAGGAAAGAGGTGACCACAGGCTGCAAGGCAGGCGGCACTGGCTGGTTAGGGGTTAAAGAGTTGTGATAGCCCCGTAAACAGGACCATCGATGCACTGTCCAGCACTGCCTCACAGCCCGCAGCTCTCAGTCCTCGTTGAGGCCTGTAGGATGCCTGGTTTTCAATTTGGCGATCCACACCCTCTCCGCTCTCCTTCTCTGGGGAGCGCTCCATCTGGGGTTCCACTCAATCACACACACTGAGACTGATTCCCACCCATGTGCCATGAAATGTGTCACCAGTGGTGTCTGTGTCTTTTTCCTTTTTGTAATGTTATATTTGTGTTGTGTAAAACGTGTACAGATGGAGTTCCCCGTCTCTCCCACATACTGTAAGCCACATTGTGAACACGTGATTAGGTAAACACAATTTATGGAATTAGTGTTACCCCTAGTAGAGTTTAGGAACACCTCTCTAGTGCTGTAGCTCCTAAACCACTTTCTATGTTTAAAGTAATTGTTTAGGTTTTTGCACCTTAGCTTGTGGAGAGGTTTTATTTTGGCTTTCACCAAGTGATCCTGCAAATTTGTGTTCCTCCTGTAGGCCGGAATGATTCTGTGATCCTGGAGGATGGGAGACCCTGCGGTGTGCAAGAGGAATCTCCTCCTGCATCCTCTGACTAGTTCCATAGTGGAAGGTGAGTAAGTGGTCACAAATGGGAGACTGGAGCCCACAGTGATTGGTTTGCTCTGCAGAAACGACCTCTGGCATTTCCTGAGGAAGGTCCTGGAGTACCCTCTAGTGGACAGAGCATGGAAGAGCACCTTGACTGCAGCATGAAAGTCCTCCTCTCTGCTGCATATTCTGTGGAACCTCAACAACTGTGATTTAATTAAGCCAGCATATGTGTGCTTTGGGTGGAAGCTGGTCTTGAAGAGCAGAGCATGTGTGTCCGTCTCTTTGAAAAATACTTTAATGTCCAATGTGTGGGTTTCATTAAATGTGTTACTTTTAAATGTTGTGGTGTCCAAAAAATCAACAGAGGTCAAATTACTTGTGGATGTAATTTTTATCGACTGGTTGTGGTTGTTGAGGATGCACAGAAACACTTCAAAATCCTCCCTGGAGTGAGGCCACACACCCCAGATGTCGTCCAAATATCTGTAGTAGTACAGTGGTTTTTTAGGACATATTTTCAGGACTGACTCCTCCCATTCAGCCATAAAAATGTTCGCATATGCGGGAGCAAACTTCTTCCCCATAGCTGTACCCTTAATCTGAAGGAAGAATTCCCCATTAAATTCAAAGTCATTTTGGGTCAGATTGATTTCCAGTAGTTTTAGCAATTCTTTTTCTGGTCTTTTTTTGTCGGGGTGTTTCCGAAATGCGTTTTTAACGGCCTGTATGCCTTCTTTTGTCTCAATGTTTGTGTAAAGACTATCTATATCGATAGTGAATAAAATTGAATTGTCCGGAATGCGGAGTCTTTTAATTATCTCTACAAAGTGGTACGTGTCCTTGATGTAGCTCGGGTGTGTGGTCGACAGAGGATTCAGGAAGTGGTCAAGGTACTCTGCAGTGTGATACGTTTCACTACTGCAGTCAGACACAATGGGCCTGCCGGGGGGGATCTCGTGTGGTTTACTCCACTTGGCAGGGTCCTTGTGTATTTTGGGCAGCATATAAAATAATCTGGCTCTAGGTACAGCATCTCCCATTAAGTAATGCTTTTGTTTCAGATTGATAAATTTCTTCTCGTGTAGAGTTTGGATGATTTTATTTACAATTGGGATAGTGTTTGGATAAATGGGGTTGGTCAATTTGGTGTAGTATTTGGGGTCATTAAGCTGTCTGTAGCCTTCCCATAAATATTGATCCCTATCCAAGATCACTATAGCGCTGCCCTTGTCTGCTGGTTTAATAATGATGTGTTTGTTATTAACTAGTTCATCCAGTGCTCGCACTTCCTCCCTACTGAGGTTAGGCGGCACGTGGTGAATCCTGAAGTGTGTGTCAAAATACTGAATGTCAGATTGAATTAGAGCAGTAATTGTGTTTGGTATTTGTGCCTGTAGCGGGGTCCAGGATGATTTATGTACAAATGGAAGTCGTTCAAACTCTTTGGAGTTTTCAAAATAGGCCGCCAGTTTTAGTTTTCTATGATACTGTTGTAGGTCAAAGCGGCTCTGCTCCACAATCTGCTTGTTAGTTCCCTTGGTGGGAATGAAATTTAGCCCCCTGCCAAGGAGAGTATGTTGTGCTTCACTCAGTTGAAAGTTTTTTGTGAGATTGATGACTAACTTGTCCCCCTCCTGAGTAGGCAGGTTTTGGGGGACAATTAGTTTAAGTAGTGCACCCAGTGGTCAAACATGCGTTGAGCTGTGGGAAGAGACCAGTGAATATTGTCTGGGCCCGTGTGGAAGAGGCTCGCAGGTAGAGCGGGGATGTACTCACACATCCTCGCGATGGCAGCGTTCAGGTGCGTGAGTCTCAGTTTCTCCTTGCTGGGCAGGCTGGTGGAAAAGTTCACCTGGGGGACAAAAATGTCAGCAGAGGGAAATGTACGCTTTACATTGTTCACAGCTCTCTGCAGCTGTTTAATGGCCGTCTCTTGTGTCTTTTGCACACGGTTGTTGATGCCAAAGGAGAGAATGACCTTCTCCACCGTGACATCACAGCTTGTCTTCTCCATCAACAGCTCTGCGTTTCTGAAGGTGGCGCCCGGAAACGCATCAATTTGTAGGTGCACGTTGTCGTGCTCCGGGAGTTTTGCCACGTTGGAGTCTCCTATTATGAGCCACTTTTTGGCCACACGGAGGCTCCACTCTTGTGCCTTCCGCATGGTCGACCGGTGTCTCGTGGGTCGCAGTGGCACCTGTTGTGGCGGCGTCCGCTGGCTGGAGACAGAAGTGGTCGCCGTCTGGATCAGCTGCGTCTGCACCGCCGTCCGTAGTCTGCTGGTGCTGGAAGGTGTGAGGGGGACGCGTCTCAGGTCCTCCTGGATCCGGGACGACGGTCGCTCCGGCTCCTGCTGCATCAGCTGCTCGAGGCTCTCCTGGGAGAGCTCTATTACGGCGTCCGTGTTCTGGATCACGCATGGGTTGCGGTAGTTGGGGGCCCAGCCCCTGGGCTGTGGGTCCACCGCTGCTGCTGCTGACGCTGCTGGTGAGGACGCCGCCGAAGCTGATGCTGAGGCCGCTGCTTCCGATCCTGGCGAAGTCTCCGGTCTGCTGGCAAACAGCCTCAGTGGTCTCTGCGGCAGGGGCTGGGAGCGCTGTGTGGACGGGGTGTCCGGGGTCCCACGTTGGGAGCCCCCCGGCGTCGACTGTGGGGTGGAGGGGGAGAGGGTGCCCAAGTCAAAGTTGACCTCGATGGGAGTGTCCATCAGGTTCGGTACCATTGGTAAAGTTCTGGGCTGCTCTGGCACTGCAACAGGTGATGGGGGCGCCGTCACAACCAGCTCCGCGACCCGTGGTTCCGGGAGGATCTGGGCCTCGACGATGTGCACAGAAACCGGATCAGGCGCTGCTGCTGCTGCCGCCGCTGCCGTGGGATGTGCTGGTTCTGGGAGGACCTGGGCTCTGATGGTGCGTGTGACGGCTGTTGTGGGTCGTTGTGGTTCTGGGGGGGCTTGGGCTTCGAAATTGTGAGTGGTCGTTGTACTTAGCGGTTCTGCTGCGTCGCCGGGCCTCACTCGCCTCAGGGGATGCAACGATGAGTTGGACCGGGTTGTTGTCACTGTGGGCGCCGACCCAGCAGGGGCCGGTTGTGGGTCCACCGTCAGCAGCACAGCCATCCAGTCCACCACGGCCTCCTTTGCCTCCACCAGCGTTTCAGGGTGCAGTCTACGGCCAAAGTCCCTTCTCGCCCAGGCTGAGGCCACATCAAAGGGAGCACTCCAGTCTGGACTGTTGAGACTGTGTAGGCTTTCAATTTCCCTCTTTATCACAGCCTCATAGTGGTCCTGCAAGATGACCAGTGTGGTATGCTCCCAATTCTTTGCATTACCATCGATCAGTGACTGTGTGTCTGTGGTAGGGATGGCCGGTTTAATAAATGTAGCTAGCTGTTTGGTCATTCTAGCAATGGTGATGGGTGGGTCTGCCAGATTAATGTTTGTAAAGTGGTGTGCAGCCTTAATTATCCTGTGCAGAATACGGCACTTATTGGGGAATAAGGGATCATCAGACCTGGGAAACTGACGAGCGCCCTCATTACTCTGGAATGTGTTGTGCTGATTATTGTTAAAATAGCGGTTGTTGTTGTTGGAGTACTTGGGCCGTTGGAAACGAGGAGCAAAAGAGCGGGGTCTGGGCGGTCCCCGGCGTGTGCCGCGGTCCGCTGACCTCTCCGCGTACCTGTTGTTTTGGCCGCCATTATTGCGCAACCGCGGCCCACCTCTTCGGTCGGGAGCTCTCTGAGCGACGTCCGCATACGAGTCTCGTTGATAGCGGGGCCGTTGTCGCTGGTACTGCTGCGGTGCTCGTTGGTCCGGTGGGTAGGGAGGCTCATTGTGCCGCCCGCGGCGCCTCCCATAGCGTACCACCGTCCAATCTCCTTCAGTCTCTCGGTCCTCGTGGTACATGGCTAAGCTAGCGGAGCCTCATGTTCATTTAGCTTCCAAAGAACGGCAAAGAAAAAGTTGTCTTTTACCTTATTTATTCTTCTTTGAACAAGGAACCAAAAATAAAACAACAAACAGAACAAGAACGAATATATATAGCAACGTTTCGGATACTGCTGTATCCTTCTTCAGGCTAATAATTTGTTCTTTAAAACTGAGATGGTGAGCGCAGGTGTTGCGTCCACGGTCACCACGTTGAAAAAGAAAGTCCGACCGAATTTGCATAACAAAGATGGCGGCCGTGACCTTTCACCTCTCTGGTCCCTCGGACCAATCATACGTCATACCTCGCGGAGGGATATCAAGGTGAAATGCATCAAGATGTGACAAACACCAATACCCTCTCAGTATAATCACATAATAATCAGCACAACAAAATCGAAGGTAATAACAAAGTAGAGCAAAAAACAATCATTATAGAGGAACTATAAATAGAATAGGTGTGGTGTTTTACATAGAATTAAAGCAGTCTATATCCCCATGCGGTGTCTAGACATTGCAACATGAATTTTGAACATGCATTGAAAAAATGAATATGAGAAGGGAAAATCACCACACAATTGTATATACATATACACACACAATTGAATAAAGCTCACCCCTGGTGTTTTATTTACATTTATATCATGTACCCCAATGTCACACTGAGAATTGCCCATTTGCACATAATTGAAGGACACTTAACCGCCTGTTGAGTCAATGGTTAGGTTTAGGCATGCATACGTCACTGGTTAGGTTTAGGCATGAATTTTGAATGGTTGTGTTTAGTGAAGAATTACCGGGTGGCCTGTATGAGGAAAGAGGTGACCACAGGCTGCAAGGCAGGCGGCACTGGCTGGTTAGGGGTTAAAGAGTTGTGATAGCCCCGTAAACAGGACCATCGATGCACTGTCCAGCACTGCCTCACAGCCCGCAGCTCTCAGTCCTCGTTGAGGCCTGTAGGATGCCTGGTTTTCAATTTGGCGATCCACACCCTCTCCGCTCTCCTTCTCTGGGGAGCGCTCCATCTGGGGTTCCACTCAATCACACACACTGAGACTGATTCCCACCCATGTGCCATGAAATGTGTCACCAGTGGTGTCTGTGTCTTTTTCCTTTTTGTAATGTTATATTTGTGTTGTGTAAAACGTGTACAGATGGAGTTCCCCGTCTCTCCCACATACTGTAAGCCACATTGTGAACACGTGATTAGGTAAACACAATTTATGGAATTAGTGTTACCCCTAGTAGAGTTTAGGAACACCTCTCTAGTGCTGTAGCTCCTAAACCACTTTCTATGTTTAAAGTAATTGTTTAGGTTTTTGCACCTTAGCTTGTGGAGAGGTTTTATTTTGGCTTTCACCAAGTGATCCTGCAAATTTGTGTTCCTCCTGTAGGCCGGAATGATTCTGTGATCCTGGAGGATGGGAGACCCTGCGGTGTGCAAGAGGAATCTCCTCCTGCATCCTCTGACTAGTTCCATAGTGGAAGGTGAGTAAGTGGTCACAAATGGGAGACTGGAGCCCACAGTGATTGGTTTGCTCTGCAGAAACGACCTCTGGCATTTCCTGAGGAAGGTCCTGGAGTACCCTCTAGTGGACAGAGCATGGAAGAGCACCTTGACTGCAGCATGAAAGTCCTCCTCTCTGCTGCATATTCTGTGGAACCTCAACAACTGTGATTTAATTAAGCCAGCATATGTGTGCTTTGGGTGGAAGCTGGTCTTGAAGAGCAGAGCATGTGTGTCCGTCTCTTTGAAAAATACTTTAATGTCCAATGTGTGGGTTTCATTAAATGTGTTACTTTTAAATGTTGTGGTGTCCAAAAAATCAACAGAGGTCAAATTACTTGTGGATGTAATTTTTATCGACTGGTTGTGGTTGTTGAGGATGCACAGAAACACTTCAAAATCCTCCCTGGAGTGAGGCCACACACCCCAGATGTCGTCCAAATATCTGTAGTAGTACAGTGGTTTTTTAGGACATATTTTCAGGACTGACTCCTCCCATTCAGCCATAAAAATGTTCGCATATGCGGGAGCAAACTTCTTCCCCATAGCTGTACCCTTAATCTGAAGGAAGAATTCCCCATTAAATTCAAAGTCATTTTGGGTCAGATTGATTTCCAGTAGTTTTAGCAATTCTTTTTCTGGTCTTTTTTTGTCGGGGTGTTTCCGAAATGCGTTTTTAACGGCCTGTATGCCTTCTTTTGTCTCAATGTTTGTGTAAAGACTATCTATATCGATAGTGAATAAAATTGAATTGTCCGGAATGCGGAGTCTTTTAATTATCTCTACAAAGTGGTACGTGTCCTTGATGTAGCTCGGGTGTGTGGTCGACAGAGGATTCAGGAAGTGGTCAAGGTACTCTGCAGTGTGATACGTTTCACTACTGCAGTCAGACACAATGGGCCTGCCGGGGGGGATCTCGTGTGGTTTACTCCACTTGGCAGGGTCCTTGTGTATTTTGGGCAGCATATAAAATAATCTGGCTCTAGGTACAGCATCTCCCATTAAGTAATGCTTTTGTTTCAGATTGATAAATTTCTTCTCGTGTAGAGTTTGGATGATTTTATTTACAATTGGGATAGTGTTTGGATAAATGGGGTTGGTCAATTTGGTGTAGTATTTGGGGTCATTAAGCTGTCTGTAGCCTTCCCATAAATATTGATCCCTATCCAAGATCACTATAGCGCTGCCCTTGTCTGCTGGTTTAATAATGATGTGTTTGTTATTAACTAGTTCATCCAGTGCTCGCACTTCCTCCCTACTGAGGTTAGGCGGCACGTGGTGAATCCTGAAGTGTGTGTCAAAATACTGAATGTCAGATTGAATTAGAGCAGTAATTGTGTTTGGTATTTGTGCCTGTAGCGGGGTCCAGGATGATTTATGTACAAATGGAAGTCGTTCAAACTCTTTGGAGTTTTCAAAATAGGCCGCCAGTTTTAGTTTTCTATGATACTGTTGTAGGTCAAAGCGGCTCTGCTCCACAATCTGCTTGTTAGTTCCCTTGGTGGGAATGAAATTTAGCCCCCTGCCAAGGAGAGTATGTTGTGCTTCACTCAGTTGAAAGTTTTTTGTGAGATTGATGACTAACTTGTCCCCCTCCTGAGTAGGCAGGTTTTGGGGGACAATTAGTTTAAGTAGTGCACCCAGTGGTCAAACATGCGTTGAGCTGTGGGAAGAGACCAGTGAATATTGTCTGGGCCCGTGTGGAAGAGGCTCGCAGGTAGAGCGGGGATGTACTCACACATCCTCGCGATGGCAGCGTTCAGGTGCGTGAGTCTCAGTTTCTCCTTGCTGGGCAGGCTGGTGGAAAAGTTCACCTGGGGGACAAAAATGTCAGCAGAGGGAAATGTACGCTTTACATTGTTCACAGCTCTCTGCAGCTGTTTAATGGCCGTCTCTTGTGTCTTTTGCACACGGTTGTTGATGCCAAAGGAGAGAATGACCTTCTCCACCGTGACATCACAGCTTGTCTTCTCCATCAACAGCTCTGCGTTTCTGAAGGTGGCGCCCGGAAACGCATCAATTTGTAGGTGCACGTTGTCGTGCTCCGGGAGTTTTGCCACGTTGGAGTCTCCTATTATGAGCCACTTTTTGGCCACACGGAGGCTCCACTCTTGTGCCTTCCGCATGGTCGACCGGTGTCTCGTGGGTCGCAGTGGCACCTGTTGTGGCGGCGTCCGCTGGCTGGAGACAGAAGTGGTCGCCGTCTGGATCAGCTGCGTCTGCACCGCCGTCCGTAGTCTGCTGGTGCTGGAAGGTGTGAGGGGGACGCGTCTCAGGTCCTCCTGGATCCGGGACGACGGTCGCTCCGGCTCCTGCTGCATCAGCTGCTCGAGGCTCTCCTGGGAGAGCTCTATTACGGCGTCCGTGTTCTGGATCACGCATGGGTTGCGGTAGTTGGGGGCCCAGCCCCTGGGCTGTGGGTCCACCGCTGCTGCTGCTGACGCTGCTGGTGAGGACGCCGCCGAAGCTGATGCTGAGGCCGCTGCTTCCGATCCTGGCGAAGTCTCCGGTCTGCTGGCAAACAGCCTCAGTGGTCTCTGCGGCAGGGGCTGGGAGCGCTGTGTGGACGGGGTGTCCGGGGTCCCACGTTGGGAGCCCCCCGGCGTCGACTGTGGGGTGGAGGGGGAGAGGGTGCCCAAGTCAAAGTTGACCTCGATGGGAGTGTCCATCAGGTTCGGTACCATTGGTAAAGTTCTGGGCTGCTCTGGCACTGCAACAGGTGATGGGGGCGCCGTCACAACCAGCTCCGCGACCCGTGGTTCCGGGAGGATCTGGGCCTCGACGATGTGCACAGAAACCGGATCAGGCGCTGCTGCTGCTGCCGCCGCTGCCGTGGGATGTGCTGGTTCTGGGAGGACCTGGGCTCTGATGGTGCGTGTGACGGCTGTTGTGGGTCGTTGTGGTTCTGGGGGGGCTTGGGCTTCGAAATTGTGAGTGGTCGTTGTACTTAGCGGTTCTGCTGCGTCGCCGGGCCTCACTCGCCTCAGGGGATGCAACGATGAGTTGGACCGGGTTGTTGTCACTGTGGGCGCCGACCCAGCAGGGGCCGGTTGTGGGTCCACCGTCAGCAGCACAGCCATCCAGTCCACCACGGCCTCCTTTGCCTCCACCAGCGTTTCAGGGTGCAGTCTACGGCCAAAGTCCCTTCTCGCCCAGGCTGAGGCCACATCAAAGGGAGCACTCCAGTCTGGACTGTTGAGACTGTGTAGGCTTTCAATTTCCCTCTTTATCACAGCCTCATAGTGGTCCTGCAAGATGACCAGTGTGGTATGCTCCCAATTCTTTGCATTACCATCGATCAGTGACTGTGTGTCTGTGGTAGGGATGGCCGGTTTAATAAATGTAGCTAGCTGTTTGGTCATTCTAGCAATGGTGATGGGTGGGTCTGCCAGATTAATGTTTGTAAAGTGGTGTGCAGCCTTAATTATCCTGTGCAGAATACGGCACTTATTGGGGAATAAGGGATCATCAGACCTGGGAAACTGACGAGCGCCCTCATTACTCTGGAATGTGTTGTGCTGATTATTGTTAAAATAGCGGTTGTTGTTGTTGGAGTACTTGGGCCGTTGGAAACGAGGAGCAAAAGAGCGGGGTCTGGGCGGTCCCCGGCGTGTGCCGCGGTCCGCTGACCTCTCCGCGTACCTGTTGTTTTGGCCGCCATTATTGCGCAACCGCGGCCCACCTCTTCGGTCGGGAGCTCTCTGAGCGACGTCCGCATACGAGTCTCGTTGATAGCGGGGCCGTTGTCGCTGGTACTGCTGCGGTGCTCGTTGGTCCGGTGGGTAGGGAGGCTCATTGTGCCGCCCGCGGCGCCTCCCATAGCGTACCACCGTCCAATCTCCTTCAGTCTCTCGGTCCTCGTGGTACATGGCTAAGCTAGCGGAGCCTCATGTTCATTTAGCTTCCAAAGAACGGCAAAGAAAAAGTTGTCTTTTACCTTATTTATTCTTCTTTGAACAAGGAACCAAAAATAAAACAACAAACAGAACAAGAACGAATATATATAGCAACGTTTCGGATACTGCTGTATCCTTCTTCAGGCTAATAATTTGTTCTTTAAAACTGAGATGGTGAGCGCAGGTGTTGCGTCCACGGTCACCACGTTGAAAAAGAAAGTCCGACCGAATTTGCATAACAAAGATGGCGGCCGTGACCTTTCACCTCTCTGGTCCCTCGGACCAATCATACGTCATACCTCGCGGAGGGATATCAAGGTGAAATGCATCAAGATGTGACAAACACCAATACCCTCTCAGTATAATCACATAATAATCAGCACAACAAAATCGAAGGTAATAACAAAGTAGAGCAAAAAACAATCATTATAGAGGAACTATAAATAGAATAGGTGTGGTGTTTTACATAGAATTAAAGCAGTCTATATCCCCATGCGGTGTCTAGACATTGCAACATGAATTTTGAACATGCATTGAAAAAATGAATATGAGAAGGGAAAATCACCACACAATTGTATATACATATACACACACAATTGAATAAAGCTCACCCCTGGTGTTTTATTTACATTTATATCATGTACCCCAATGTCACACTGAGAATTGCCCATTTGCACATAATTGAAGGACACTTAACCGCCTGTTGAGTCAATGGTTAGGTTTAGGCATGCATACGTCACTGGTTAGGTTTAGGCATGAATTTTGAATGGTTGTGTTTAGTGAAGAATTACCGGGTGGCCTGTATGAGGAAAGAGGTGACCACAGGCTGCAAGGCAGGCGGCACTGGCTGGTTAGGGGTTAAAGAGTTGTGATAGCCCCGTAAACAGGACCATCGATGCACTGTCCAGCACTGCCTCACAGCCCGCAGCTCTCAGTCCTCGTTGAGGCCTGTAGGATGCCTGGTTTTCAATTTGGCGATCCACACCCTCTCCGCTCTCCTTCTCTGGGGAGCGCTCCATCTGGGGTTCCACTCAATCACACACACTGAGACTGATTCCCACCCATGTGCCATGAAATGTGTCACCAGTGGTG
The DNA here is from genome assembly GCF_949316345.1 of Pungitius pungitius. Classification (NCBI taxonomy): domain Eukaryota; kingdom Metazoa; phylum Chordata; class Actinopteri; order Perciformes; family Gasterosteidae; genus Pungitius; species Pungitius pungitius. Next base: position 35,086 of record NC_084900.1, on the reverse strand, counting down.
TCTGTGTCTTTTTCCTTTTTGTAATGTTATATTTGTGTTGTGTAAAACGTGTACAGATGGAGTTCCCCGTCTCTCCCACATACTGTAAGCCACATTGTGAACACGTGATTAGGTAAACACAATTTATGGAATTAGTGTTACCCCTAGTAGAGTTTAGGAACACCTCTCTAGTGCTGTAGCTCCTAAACCACTTTCTATGTTTAAAGTAATTGTTTAGGTTTTTGCACCTTAGCTTGTGGAGAGGTTTTATTTTGGCTTTCACCAAGTGATCCTGCAAATTTGTGTTCCTCCTGTAGGCCGGAATGATTCTGTGATCCTGGAGGATGGGAGACCCTGCGGTGTGCAAGAGGAATCTCCTCCTGCATCCTCTGACTAGTTCCATAGTGGAAGGTGAGTAAGTGGTCACAAATGGGAGACTGGAGCCCACAGTGATTGGTTTGCTCTGCAGAAACGACCTCTGGCATTTCCTGAGGAAGGTCCTGGAGTACCCTCTAGTGGACAGAGCATGGAAGAGCACCTTGACTGCAGCATGAAAGTCCTCCTCTCTGCTGCATATTCTGTGGAACCTCAACAACTGTGATTTAATTAAGCCAGCATATGTGTGCTTTGGGTGGAAGCTGGTCTTGAAGAGCAGAGCATGTGTGTCCGTCTCTTTGAAAAATACTTTAATGTCCAATGTGTGGGTTTCATTAAATGTGTTACTTTTAAATGTTGTGGTGTCCAAAAAATCAACAGAGGTCAAATTACTTGTGGATGTAATTTTTATCGACTGGTTGTGGTTGTTGAGGATGCACAGAAACACTTCAAAATCCTCCCTGGAGTGAGGCCACACACCCCAGATGTCGTCCAAATATCTGTAGTAGTACAGTGGTTTTTTAGGACATATTTTCAGGACTGACTCCTCCCATTCAGCCATAAAAATGTTCGCATATGCGGGAGCAAACTTCTTCCCCATAGCTGTACCCTTAATCTGAAGGAAGAATTCCCCATTAAATTCAAAGTCATTTTGGGTCAGATTGATTTCCAGTAGTTTTAGCAATTCTTTTTCTGGTCTTTTTTTGTCGGGGTGTTTCCGAAATGCGTTTTTAACGGCCTGTATGCCTTCTTTTGTCTCAATGTTTGTGTAAAGACTATCTATATCGATAGTGAATAAAATTGAATTGTCCGGAATGCGGAGTCTTTTAATTATCTCTACAAAGTGGTACGTGTCCTTGATGTAGCTCGGGTGTGTGGTCGACAGAGGATTCAGGAAGTGGTCAAGGTACTCTGCAGTGTGATACGTTTCACTACTGCAGTCAGACACAATGGGCCTGCCGGGGGGGATCTCGTGTGGTTTACTCCACTTGGCAGGGTCCTTGTGTATTTTGGGCAGCATATAAAATAATCTGGCTCTAGGTACAGCATCTCCCATTAAGTAATGCTTTTGTTTCAGATTGATAAATTTCTTCTCGTGTAGAGTTTGGATGATTTTATTTACAATTGGGATAGTGTTTGGATAAATGGGGTTGGTCAATTTGGTGTAGTATTTGGGGTCATTAAGCTGTCTGTAGCCTTCCCATAAATATTGATCCCTATCCAAGATCACTATAGCGCTGCCCTTGTCTGCTGGTTTAATAATGATGTGTTTGTTATTAACTAGTTCATCCAGTGCTCGCACTTCCTCCCTACTGAGGTTAGGCGGCACGTGGTGAATCCTGAAGTGTGTGTCAAAATACTGAATGTCAGATTGAATTAGAGCAGTAATTGTGTTTGGTATTTGTGCCTGTAGCGGGGTCCAGGATGATTTATGTACAAATGGAAGTCGTTCAAACTCTTTGGAGTTTTCAAAATAGGCCGCCAGTTTTAGTTTTCTATGATACTGTTGTAGGTCAAAGCGGCTCTGCTCCACAATCTGCTTGTTAGTTCCCTTGGTGGGAATGAAATTTAGCCCCCTGCCAAGGAGAGTATGTTGTGCTTCACTCAGTTGAAAGTTTTTTGTGAGATTGATGACTAACTTGTCCCCCTCCTGAGTAGGCAGGTTTTGGGGGACAATTAGTTTAAGTAGTGCACCCAGTGGTCAAACATGCGTTGAGCTGTGGGAAGAGACCAGTGAATATTGTCTGGGCCCGTGTGGAAGAGGCTCGCAGGTAGAGCGGGGATGTACTCACACATCCTCGCGATGGCAGCGTTCAGGTGCGTGAGTCTCAGTTTCTCCTTGCTGGGCAGGCTGGTGGAAAAGTTCACCTGGGGGACAAAAATGTCAGCAGAGGGAAATGTACGCTTTACATTGTTCACAGCTCTCTGCAGCTGTTTAATGGCCGTCTCTTGTGTCTTTTGCACACGGTTGTTGATGCCAAAGGAGAGAATGACCTTCTCCACCGTGACATCACAGCTTGTCTTCTCCATCAACAGCTCTGCGTTTCTGAAGGTGGCGCCCGGAAACGCATCAATTTGTAGGTGCACGTTGTCGTGCTCCGGGAGTTTTGCCACGTTGGAGTCTCCTATTATGAGCCACTTTTTGGCCACACGGAGGCTCCACTCTTGTGCCTTCCGCATGGTCGACCGGTGTCTCGTGGGTCGCAGTGGCACCTGTTGTGGCGGCGTCCGCTGGCTGGAGACAGAAGTGGTCGCCGTCTGGATCAGCTGCGTCTGCACCGCCGTCCGTAGTCTGCTGGTGCTGGAAGGTGTGAGGGGGACGCGTCTCAGGTCCTCCTGGATCCGGGACGACGGTCGCTCCGGCTCCTGCTGCATCAGCTGCTCGAGGCTCTCCTGGGAGAGCTCTATTACGGCGTCCGTGTTCTGGATCACGCATGGGTTGCGGTAGTTGGGGGCCCAGCCCCTGGGCTGTGGGTCCACCGCTGCTGCTGCTGACGCTGCTGGTGAGGACGCCGCCGAAGCTGATGCTGAGGCCGCTGCTTCCGATCCTGGCGAAGTCTCCGGTCTGCTGGCAAACAGCCTCAGTGGTCTCTGCGGCAGGGGCTGGGAGCGCTGTGTGGACGGGGTGTCCGGGGTCCCACGTTGGGAGCCCCCCGGCGTCGACTGTGGGGTGGAGGGGGAGAGGGTGCCCAAGTCAAAGTTGACCTCGATGGGAGTGTCCATCAGGTTCGGTACCATTGGTAAAGTTCTGGGCTGCTCTGGCACTGCAACAGGTGATGGGGGCGCCGTCACAACCAGCTCCGCGACCCGTGGTTCCGGGAGGATCTGGGCCTCGACGATGTGCACAGAAACCGGATCAGGCGCTGCTGCTGCTGCCGCCGCTGCCGTGGGATGTGCTGGTTCTGGGAGGACCTGGGCTCTGATGGTGCGTGTGACGGCTGTTGTGGGTCGTTGTGGTTCTGGGGGGGCTTGGGCTTCGAAATTGTGAGTGGTCGTTGTACTTAGCGGTTCTGCTGCGTCGCCGGGCCTCACTCGCCTCAGGGGATGCAACGATGAGTTGGACCGGGTTGTTGTCACTGTGGGCGCCGACCCAGCAGGGGCCGGTTGTGGGTCCACCGTCAGCAGCACAGCCATCCAGTCCACCACGGCCTCCTTTGCCTCCACCAGCGTTTCAGGGTGCAGTCTACGGCCAAAGTCCCTTCTCGCCCAGGCTGAGGCCACATCAAAGGGAGCACTCCAGTCTGGACTGTTGAGACTGTGTAGGCTTTCAATTTCCCTCTTTATCACAGCCTCATAGTGGTCCTGCAAGATGACCAGTGTGGTATGCTCCCAATTCTTTGCATTACCATCGATCAGTGACTGTGTGTCTGTGGTAGGGATGGCCGGTTTAATAAATGTAGCTAGCTGTTTGGTCATTCTAGCAATGGTGATGGGTGGGTCTGCCAGATTAATGTTTGTAAAGTGGTGTGCAGCCTTAATTATCCTGTGCAGAATACGGCACTTATTGGGGAATAAGGGATCATCAGACCTGGGAAACTGACGAGCGCCCTCATTACTCTGGAATGTGTTGTGCTGATTATTGTTAAAATAGCGGTTGTTGTTGTTGGAGTACTTGGGCCGTTGGAAACGAGGAGCAAAAGAGCGGGGTCTGGGCGGTCCCCGGCGTGTGCCGCGGTCCGCTGACCTCTCCGCGTACCTGTTGTTTTGGCCGCCATTATTGCGCAACCGCGGCCCACCTCTTCGGTCGGGAGCTCTCTGAGCGACGTCCGCATACGAGTCTCGTTGATAGCGGGGCCGTTGTCGCTGGTACTGCTGCGGTGCTCGTTGGTCCGGTGGGTAGGGAGGCTCATTGTGCCGCCCGCGGCGCCTCCCATAGCGTACCACCGTCCAATCTCCTTCAGTCTCTCGGTCCTCGTGGTACATGGCTAAGCTAGCGGAGCCTCATGTTCATTTAGCTTCCAAAGAACGGCAAAGAAAAAGTTGTCTTTTACCTTATTTATTCTTCTTTGAACAAGGAACCAAAAATAAAACAACAAACAGAACAAGAACGAATATATATAGCAACGTTTCGGATACTGCTGTATCCTTCTTCAGGCTAATAATTTGTTCTTTAAAACTGAGATGGTGAGCGCAGGTGTTGCGTCCACGGTCACCACGTTGAAAAAGAAAGTCCGACCGAATTTGCATAACAAAGATGGCGGCCGTGACCTTTCACCTCTCTGGTCCCTCGGACCAATCATACGTCATACCTCGCGGAGGGATATCAAGGTGAAATGCATCAAGATGTGACAAACACCAATACCCTCTCAGTATAATCACATAATAATCAGCACAACAAAATCGAAGGTAATAACAAAGTAGAGCAAAAAACAATCATTATAGAGGAACTATAAATAGAATAGGTGTGGTGTTTTACATAGAATTAAAGCAGTCTATATCCCCATGCGGTGTCTAGACATTGCAACATGAATTTTGAACATGCATTGAAAAAATGAATATGAGAAGGGAAAATCACCACACAATTGTATATACATATACACACACAATTGAATAAAGCTCACCCCTGGTGTTTTATTTACATTTATATCATGTACCCCAATGTCACACTGAGAATTGCCCATTTGCACATAATTGAAGGACACTTAACCGCCTGTTGAGTCAATGGTTAGGTTTAGGCATGCATACGTCACTGGTTAGGTTTAGGCATGAATTTTGAATGGTTGTGTTTAGTGAAGAATTACCGGGTGGCCTGTATGAGGAAAGAGGTGACCACAGGCTGCAAGGCAGGCGGCACTGGCTGGTTAGGGGTTAAAGAGTTGTGATAGCCCCGTAAACAGGACCATCGATGCACTGTCCAGCACTGCCTCACAGCCCGCAGCTCTCAGTCCTCGTTGAGGCCTGTAGGATGCCTGGTTTTCAATTTGGCGATCCACACCCTCTCCGCTCTCCTTCTCTGGGGAGCGCTCCATCTGGGGTTCCACTCAATCACACACACTGAGACTGATTCCCACCCATGTGCCATGAAATGTGTCACCAGTGGTGTCTGTGTCTTTTTCCTTTTTGTAATGTTATATTTGTGTTGTGTAAAACGTGTACAGATGGAGTTCCCCGTCTCTCCCACATACTGTAAGCCACATTGTGAACACGTGATTAGGTAAACACAATTTATGGAATTAGTGTTACCCCTAGTAGAGTTTAGGAACACCTCTCTAGTGCTGTAGCTCCTAAACCACTTTCTATGTTTAAAGTAATTGTTTAGGTTTTTGCACCTTAGCTTGTGGAGAGGTTTTATTTTGGCTTTCACCAAGTGATCCTGCAAATTTGTGTTCCTCCTGTAGGCCGGAATGATTCTGTGATCCTGGAGGATGGGAGACCCTGCGGTGTGCAAGAGGAATCTCCTCCTGCATCCTCTGACTAGTTCCATAGTGGAAGGTGAGTAAGTGGTCACAAATGGGAGACTGGAGCCCACAGTGATTGGTTTGCTCTGCAGAAACGACCTCTGGCATTTCCTGAGGAAGGTCCTGGAGTACCCTCTAGTGGACAGAGCATGGAAGAGCACCTTGACTGCAGCATGAAAGTCCTCCTCTCTGCTGCATATTCTGTGGAACCTCAACAACTGTGATTTAATTAAGCCAGCATATGTGTGCTTTGGGTGGAAGCTGGTCTTGAAGAGCAGAGCATGTGTGTCCGTCTCTTTGAAAAATACTTTAATGTCCAATGTGTGGGTTTCATTAAATGTGTTACTTTTAAATGTTGTGGTGTCCAAAAAATCAACAGAGGTCAAATTACTTGTGGATGTAATTTTTATCGACTGGTTGTGGTTGTTGAGGATGCACAGAAACACTTCAAAATCCTCCCTGGAGTGAGGCCACACACCCCAGATGTCGTCCAAATGTAATTTTTATCGACTGGTTGTGGTTGTTGAGGATGCACAGAAACACTTCAAAATCCTCCCTGGAGTGAGGCCACACACCCCAGATGTCGTCCAAATATCTGTAGTAGTACAGTGGTTTTTTAGGACATATTTTCAGGACTGACTCCTCCCATTCAGCCATAAAAATGTTCGCATATGCGGGAGCAAACTTCTTCCCCATAGCTGTACCCTTAATCTGAAGGAAGAATTCCCCATTAAATTCAAAGTCATTTTGGGTCAGATTGATTTCCAGTAGTTTTAGCAATTCTTTTTCTGGTCTTTTTTTGTCGGGGTGTTTCCGAAATGCGTTTTTAACGGCCTGTATGCCTTCTTTTGTCTCAATGTTTGTGTAAAGACTATCTATATCGATAGTGAATAAAATTGAATTGTCCGGAATGCGGAGTCTTTTAATTATCTCTACAAAGTGGTACGTGTCCTTGATGTAGCTCGGGTGTGTGGTCGACAGAGGATTCAGGAAGTGGTCAAGGTACTCTGCAGTGTGATACGTTTCACTACTGCAGTCAGACACAATGGGCCTGCCGGGGGGGATCTCGTGTGGTTTACTCCACTTGGCAGGGTCCTTGTGTATTTTGGGCAGCATATAAAATAATCTGGCTCTAGGTACAGCATCTCCCATTAAGTAATGCTTTTGTTTCAGATTGATAAATTTCTTCTCGTGTAGAGTTTGGATGATTTTATTTACAATTGGGATAGTGTTTGGATAAATGGGGTTGGTCAATTTGGTGTAGTATTTGGGGTCATTAAGCTGTCTGTAGCCTTCCCATAAATATTGATCCCTATCCAAGATCACTATAGCGCTGCCCTTGTCTGCTGGTTTAATAATGATGTGTTTGTTATTAACTAGTTCATCCAGTGCTCGCACTTCCTCCCTACTGAGGTTAGGCGGCACGTGGTGAATCCTGAAGTGTGTGTCAAAATACTGAATGTCAGATTGAATTAGAGCAGTAATTGTGTTTGGTATTTGTGCCTGTAGCGGGGTCCAGGATGATTTATGTACAAATGGAAGTCGTTCAAACTCTTTGGAGTTTTCAAAATAGGCCGCCAGTTTTAGTTTTCTATGATACTGTTGTAGGTCAAAGCGGCTCTGCTCCACAATCTGCTTGTTAGTTCCCTTGGTGGGAATGAAATTTAGCCCCCTGCCAAGGAGAGTATGTTGTGCTTCACTCAGTTGAAAGTTTTTTGTGAGATTGATGACTAACTTGTCCCCCTCCTGAGTAGGCAGGTTTTGGGGGACAATTAGTTTAAGTAGTGCACCCAGTGGTCAAACATGCGTTGAGCTGTGGGAAGAGACCAGTGAATATTGTCTGGGCCCGTGTGGAAGAGGCTCGCAGGTAGAGCGGGGATGTACTCACACATCCTCGCGATGGCAGCGTTCAGGTGCGTGAGTCTCAGTTTCTCCTTGCTGGGCAGGCTGGTGGAAAAGTTCACCTGGGGGACAAAAATGTCAGCAGAGGGAAATGTACGCTTTACATTGTTCACAGCTCTCTGCAGCTGTTTAATGGCCGTCTCTTGTGTCTTTTGCACACGGTTGTTGATGCCAAAGGAGAGAATGACCTTCTCCACCGTGACATCACAGCTTGTCTTCTCCATCAACAGCTCTGCGTTTCTGAAGGTGGCGCCCGGAAACGCATCAATTTGTAGGTGCACGTTGTCGTGCTCCGGGAGTTTTGCCACGTTGGAGTCTCCTATTATGAGCCACTTTTTGGCCACACGGAGGCTCCACTCTTGTGCCTTCCGCATGGTCGACCGGTGTCTCGTGGGTCGCAGTGGCACCTGTTGTGGCGGCGTCCGCTGGCTGGAGACAGAAGTGGTCGCCGTCTGGATCAGCTGCGTCTGCACCGCCGTCCGTAGTCTGCTGGTGCTGGAAGGTGTGAGGGGGACGCGTCTCAGGTCCTCCTGGATCCGGGACGACGGTCGCTCCGGCTCCTGCTGCATCAGCTGCTCGAGGCTCTCCTGGGAGAGCTCTATTACGGCGTCCGTGTTCTGGATCACGCATGGGTTGCGGTAGTTGGGGGCCCAGCCCCTGGGCTGTGGGTCCACCGCTGCTGCTGCTGACGCTGCTGGTGAGGACGCCGCCGAAGCTGATGCTGAGGCCGCTGCTTCCGATCCTGGCGAAGTCTCCGGTCTGCTGGCAAACAGCCTCAGTGGTCTCTGCGGCAGGGGCTGGGAGCGCTGTGTGGACGGGGTGTCCGGGGTCCCACGTTGGGAGCCCCCCGGCGTCGACTGTGGGGTGGAGGGGGAGAGGGTGCCCAAGTCAAAGTTGACCTCGATGGGAGTGTCCATCAGGTTCGGTACCATTGGTAAAGTTCTGGGCTGCTCTGGCACTGCAACAGGTGATGGGGGCGCCGTCACAACCAGCTCCGCGACCCGTGGTTCCGGGAGGATCTGGGCCTCGACGATGTGCACAGAAACCGGATCAGGCGCTGCTGCTGCTGCCGCCGCTGCCGTGGGATGTGCTGGTTCTGGGAGGACCTGGGCTCTGATGGTGCGTGTGACGGCTGTTGTGGGTCGTTGTGGTTCTGGGGGGGCTTGGGCTTCGAAATTGTGAGTGGTCGTTGTACTTAGCGGTTCTGCTGCGTCGCCGGGCCTCACTCGCCTCAGGGGATGCAACGATGAGTTGGACCGGGTTGTTGTCACTGTGGGCGCCGACCCAGCAGGGGCCGGTTGTGGGTCCACCGTCAGCAGCACAGCCATCCAGTCCACCACGGCCTCCTTTGCCTCCACCAGCGTTTCAGGGTGCAGTCTACGGCCAAAGTCCCTTCTCGCCCAGGCTGAGGCCACATCAAAGGGAGCACTCCAGTCTGGACTGTTGAGACTGTGTAGGCTTTCAATTTCCCTCTTTATCACAGCCTCATAGTGGTCCTGCAAGATGACCAGTGTGGTATGCTCCCAATTCTTTGCATTACCATCGATCAGTGACTGTGTGTCTGTGGTAGGGATGGCCGGTTTAATAAATGTAGCTAGCTGTTTGGTCATTCTAGCAATGGTGATGGGTGGGTCTGCCAGATTAATGTTTGTAAAGTGGTGTGCAGCCTTAATTATCCTGTGCAGAATACGGCACTTATTGGGGAATAAGGGATCATCAGACCTGGGAAACTGACGAGCGCCCTCATTACTCTGGAATGTGTTGTGCTGATTATTGTTAAAATAGCGGTTGTTGTTGTTGGAGTACTTGGGCCGTTGGAAACGAGGAGCAAAAGAGCGGGGTCTGGGCGGTCCCCGGCGTGTGCCGCGGTCCGCTGACCTCTCCGCGTACCTGTTGTTTTGGCCGCCATTATTGCGCAACCGCGGCCCACCTCTTCGGTCGGGAGCTCTCTGAGCGACGTCCGCATACGAGTCTCGTTGATAGCGGGGCCGTTGTCGCTGGTACTGCTGCGGTGCTCGTTGGTCCGGTGGGTAGGGAGGCTCATTGTGCCGCCCGCGGCGCCTCCCATAGCGTACCACCGTCCAATCTCCTTCAGTCTCTCGGTCCTCGTGGTACATGGCTAAGCTAGCGGAGCCTCATGTTCATTTAGCTTCCAAAGAACGGCAAAGAAAAAGTTGTCTTTTACCTTATTTATTCTTCTTTGAACAAGGAACCAAAAATAAAACAACAAACAGAACAAGAACGAATATATATAGCAACGTTTCGGATACTGCTGTATCCTTCTTCAGGCTAATAATTTGTTCTTTAAAACTGAGATGGTGAGCGCAGGTGTTGCGTCCACGGTCACCACGTTGAAAAAGAAAGTCCGACCGAATTTGCATAACAAAGATGGCGGCCGTGACCTTTCACCTCTCTGGTCCCTCGGACCAATCATACGTCATACCTCGCGGAGGGATATCAAGGTGAAATGCATCAAGATGTGACAAACACCAATACCCTCTCAGTATAATCACATAATAATCAGCACAACAAAATCGAAGGTAATAACAAAGTAGAGCAAAAAACAATCATTATAGAGGAACTATAAATAGAATAGGTGTGGTGTTTTACATAGAATTAAAGCAGTCTATATCCCCATGCGGTGTCTAGACATTGCAACATGAATTTTGAACATGCATTGAAAAAATGAATATGAGAAGGGAAAATCACCACACAATTGTATATACATATACACACACAATTGAATAAAGCTCACCCCTGGTGTTTTATTTACATTTATATCATGTACCCCAATGTCACACTGAGAATTGCCCATTTGCACATAATTGAAGGACACTTAACCGCCTGTTGAGTCAATGGTTAGGTTTAGGCATGCATACGTCACTGGTTAGGTTTAGGCATGAATTTTGAATGGTTGTGTTTAGTGAAGAATTACCGGGTGGCCTGTATGAGGAAAGAGGTGACCACAGGCTGCAAGGCAGGCGGCACTGGCTGGTTAGGGGTTAAAGAGTTGTGATAGCCCCGTAAACAGGACCATCGATGCACTGTCCAGCACTGCCTCACAGCCCGCAGCTCTCAGTCCTCGTTGAGGCCTGTAGGATGCCTGGTTTTCAATTTGGCGATCCACACCCTCTCCGCTCTCCTTCTCTGGGGAGCGCTCCATCTGGGGTTCCACTCAATCACACACACTGAGACTGATTCCCACCCATGTGCCATGAAATGTGTCACCAGTGGTGTCTGTGTCTTTTTCCTTTTTGTAATGTTATATTTGTGTTGTGTAAAACGTGTACAGATGGAGTTCCCCGTCTCTCCCACATACTGTAAGCCACATTGTGAACACGTGATTAGGTAAACACAATTTATGGAATTAGTGTTACCCCTAGTAGAGTTTAGGAACACCTCTCTAGTGCTGTAGCTCCTAAACCACTTTCTATGTTTAAAGTAATTGTTTAGGTTTTTGCACCTTAGCTTGTGGAGAGGTTTTATTTTGGCTTTCACCAAGTGATCCTGCAAATTTGTGTTCCTCCTGTAGGCCGGAATGATTCTGTGATCCTGGAGGATGGGAGACCCTGCGGTGTGCAAGAGGAATCTCCTCCTGCATCCTCTGACTAGTTCCATAGTGGAAGGTGAGTAAGTGGTCACAAATGGGAGACTGGAGCCCACAGTGATTGGTTTGCTCTGCAGAAACGACCTCTGGCATTTCCTGAGGAAGGTCCTGGAGTACCCTCTAGTGGACAGAGCATGGAAGAGCACCTTGACTGCAGCATGAAAGTCCTCCTCTCTGCTGCATATTCTGTGGAACCTCAACAACTGTGATTTAATTAAGCCAGCATATGTGTGCTTTGGGTGGAAGCTGGTCTTGAAGAGCAGAGCATGTGTGTCCGTCTCTTTGAAAAATACTTTAATGTCCAATGTGTGGGTTTCATTAAATGTGTTACTTTTAAATGTTGTGGTGTCCAAAAAATCAACAGAGGTCAAATTACTTGTGGATGTAATTTTTATCGACTGGTTGTGGTTGTTGAGGATGCACAGAAACACTTCAAAATCCTCCCTGGAGTGAGGCCACACACCCCAGATGTCGTCCAAATATCTGTAGTAGTACAGTGGTTTTTTAGGACATATTTTCAGGACTGACTCCTCCCATTCAGCCATAAAAATGTTCGCATATGCGGGAGCAAACTTCTTCCCCATAGCTGTACCCTTAATCTGAAGGAAGAATTCCCCATTAAATTCAAAGTCATTTTGGGTCAGATTGATTTCCAGTAGTTTTAGCAATTCTTTTTCTGGTCTTTTTTTGTCGGGGTGTTTCCGAAATGCGTTTTTAACGGCCTGTATGCCTTCTTTTGTCTCAATGTTTGTGTAAAGACTATCTATATCGATAGTGAATAAAATTGAATTGTCCGGAATGCGGAGTCTTTTAATTATCTCTACAAAGTGGTACGTGTCCTTGATGTAGCTCGGGTGTGTGGTCGACAGAGGATTCAGGAAGTGGTCAAGGTACTCTGCAGTGTGATACGTTTCACTACTGCAGTCAGACACAATGGGCCTGCCGGGGGGGATCTCGTGTGGTTTACTCCACTTGGCAGGGTCCTTGTGTATTTTGGGCAGCATATAAAATAATCTGGCTCTAGGTACAGCATCTCCCATTAAGTAATGCTTTTGTTTCAGATTGATAAATTTCTTCTCGTGTAGAGTTTGGATGATTTTATTTACAATTGGGATAGTGTTTGGATAAATGGGGTTGGTCAATTTGGTGTAGTATTTGGGGTCATTAAGCTGTCTGTAGCCTTCCCATAAATATTGATCCCTATCCAAGATCACTATAGCGCTGCCCTTGTCTGCTGGTTTAATAATGATGTGTTTGTTATTAACTAGTTCATCCAGTGCTCGCACTTCCTCCCTACTGAGGTTAGGCGGCACGTGGTGAATCCTGAAGTGTGTGTCAAAATACTGAATGTCAGATTGAATTAGAGCAGTAATTGTGTTTGGTATTTGTGCCTGTAGCGGGGTCCAGGATGATTTATGTACAAATGGAAGTCGTTCAAACTCTTTGGAGTTTTCAAAATAGGCCGCCAGTTTTAGTTTTCTATGATACTGTTGTAGGTCAAAGCGGCTCTGCTCCACAATCTGCTTGTTAGTTCCCTTGGTGGGAATGAAATTTAGCCCCCTGCCAAGGAGAGTATGTTGTGCTTCACTCAGTTGAAAGTTTTTTGTGAGATTGATGACTAACTTGTCCCCCTCCTGAGTAGGCAGGTTTTGGGGGACAATTAGTTTAAGTAGTGCACCCAGTGGTCAAACATGCGTTGAGCTGTGGGAAGAGACCAGTGAATATTGTCTGGGCCCGTGTGGAAGAGGCTCGCAGGTAGAGCGGGGATGTACTCACACATCCTCGCGATGGCAGCGTTCAGGTGCGTGAGTCTCAGTTTCTCCTTGCTGGGCAGGCTGGTGGAAAAGTTCACCTGGGGGACAAAAATGTCAGCAGAGGGAAATGTACGCTTTACATTGTTCACAGCTCTCTGCAGCTGTTTAATGGCCGTCTCTTGTGTCTTTTGCACACGGTTGTTGATGCCAAAGGAGAGAATGACCTTCTCCACCGTGACATCACAGCTTGTCTTCTCCATCAACAGCTCTGCGTTTCTGAAGGTGGCGCCCGGAAACGCATCAATTTGTAGGTGCACGTTGTCGTGCTCCGGGAGTTTTGCCACGTTGGAGTCTCCTATTATGAGCCACTTTTTGGCCACACGGAGGCTCCACTCTTGTGCCTTCCGCATGGTCGACCGGTGTCTCGTGGGTCGCAGTGGCACCTGTTGTGGCGGCGTCCGCTGGCTGGAGACAGAAGTGGTCGCCGTCTGGATCAGCTGCGTCTGCACCGCCGTCCGTAGTCTGCTGGTGCTGGAAGGTGTGAGGGGGACGCGTCTCAGGTCCTCCTGGATCCGGGACGACGGTCGCTCCGGCTCCTGCTGCATCAGCTGCTCGAGGCTCTCCTGGGAGAGCTCTATTACGGCGTCCGTGTTCTGGATCACGCATGGGTTGCGGTAGTTGGGGGCCCAGCCCCTGGGCTGTGGGTCCACCGCTGCTGCTGCTGACGCTGCTGGTGAGGACGCCGCCGAAGCTGATGCTGAGGCCGCTGCTTCCGATCCTGGCGAAGTCTCCGGTCTGCTGGCAAACAGCCTCAGTGGTCTCTGCGGCAGGGGCTGGGAGCGCTGTGTGGACGGGGTGTCCGGGGTCCCACGTTGGGAGCCCCCCGGCGTCGACTGTGGGGTGGAGGGGGAGAGGGTGCCCAAGTCAAAGTTGACCTCGATGGGAGTGTCCATCAGGTTCGGTACCATTGGTAAAGTTCTGGGCTGCTCTGGCACTGCAACAGGTGATGGGGGCGCCGTCACAACCAGCTCCGCGACCCGTGGTTCCGGGAGGATCTGGGCCTCGACGATGTGCACAGAAACCGGATCAGGCGCTGCTGCTGCTGCCGCCGCTGCCGTGGGATGTGCTGGTTCTGGGAGGACCTGGGCTCTGATGGTGCGTGTGACGGCTGTTGTGGGTCGTTGTGGTTCTGGGGGGGCTTGGGCTTCGAAATTGTGAGTGGTCGTTGTACTTAGCGGTTCTGCTGCGTCGCCGGGCCTCACTCGCCTCAGGGGATGCAACGATGAGTTGGACCGGGTTGTTGTCACTGTGGGCGCCGACCCAGCAGGGGCCGGTTGTGGGTCCACCGTCAGCAGCACAGCCATCCAGTCCACCACGGCCTCCTTTGCCTCCACCAGCGTTTCAGGGTGCAGTCTACGGCCAAAGTCCCTTCTCGCCCAGGCTGAGGCCACATCAAAGGGAGCACTCCAGTCTGGACTGTTGAGACTGTGTAGGCTTTCAATTTCCCTCTTTATCACAGCCTCATAGTGGTCCTGCAAGATGACCAGTGTGGTATGCTCCCAATTCTTTGCATTACCATCGATCAGTGACTGTGTGTCTGTGGTAGGGATGGCCGGTTTAATAAATGTAGCTAGCTGTTTGGTCATTCTAGCAATGGTGATGGGTGGGTCTGCCAGATTAATGTTTGTAAAGTGGTGTGCAGCCTTAATTATCCTGTGCAGAATACGGCACTTATTGGGGAATAAGGGATCATCAGACCTGGGAAACTGACGAGCGCCCTCATTACTCTGGAATGTGTTGTGCTGATTATTGTTAAAATAGCGGTTGTTGTTGTTGGAGTACTTGGGCCGTTGGAAACGAGGAGCAAAAGAGCGGGGTCTGGGCGGTCCCCGGCGTGTGCCGCGGTCCGCTGACCTCTCCGCGTACCTGTTGTTTTGGCCGCCATTATTGCGCAACCGCGGCCCACCTCTTCGGTCGGGAGCTCTCTGAGCGACGTCCGCATACGAGTCTCGTTGATAGCGGGGCCGTTGTCGCTGGTACTGCTGCGGTGCTCGTTGGTCCGGTGGGTAGGGAGGCTCATTGTGCCGCCCGCGGCGCCTCCCATAGCGTACCACCGTCCAATCTCCTTCAGTCTCTCGGTCCTCGTGGTACATGGCTAAGCTAGCGGAGCCTCATGTTCATTTAGCTTCCAAAGAACGGCAAAGAAAAAGTTGTCTTTTACCTTATTTATTCTTCTTTGAACAAGGAACCAAAAATAAAACAACAAACAGAACAAGAACGAATATATATAGCAACGTTTCGGATACTGCTGTATCCTTCTTCAGGCTAATAATTTGTTCTTTAAAACTGAGATGGTGAGCGCAGGTGTTGCGTCCACGGTCACCACGTTGAAAAAGAAAGTCCGACCGAATTTGCATAACAAAGATGGCGGCCGTGACCTTTCACCTCTCTGGTCCCTCGGACCAATCATACGTCATACCTCGCGGAGGGATATCAAGGTGAAATGCATCAAGATGTGACAAACACCAATACCCTCTCAGTATAATCACATAATAATCAGCACAACAAAATCGAAGGTAATAACAAAGTAGAGCAAAAAACAATCATTATAGAGGAACTATAAATAGAATAGGTGTGGTGTTTTACATAGAATTAAAGCAGTCTATATCCCCATGCGGTGTCTAGACATTGCAACATGAATTTTGAACATGCATTGAAAAAATGAATATGAGAAGGGAAAATCACCACACAATTGTATATACATATACACACACAATTGAATAAAGCTCACCCCTGGTGTTTTATTTACATTTATATCATGTACCCCAATGTCACACTGAGAATTGCCCATTTGCACATAATTGAAGGACACTTAACCGCCTGTTGAGTCAATGGTTAGGTTTAGGCATGCATACGTCACTGGTTAGGTTTAGGCATGAATTTTGAATGGTTGTGTTTAGTGAAGAATTACCGGGTGGCCTGTATGAGGAAAGAGGTGACCACAGGCTGCAAGGCAGGCGGCACTGGCTGGTTAGGGGTTAAAGAGTTGTGATAGCCCCGTAAACAGGACCATCGATGCACTGTCCAGCACTGCCTCACAGCCCGCAGCTCTCAGTCCTCGTTGAGGCCTGTAGGATGCCTGGTTTTCAATTTGGCGATCCACACCCTCTCCGCTCTCCTTCTCTGGGGAGCGCTCCATCTGGGGTTCCACTCAATCACACACACTGAGACTGATTCCCACCCATGTGCCATGAAATGTGTCACCAGTGGTGTCTGTGTCTTTTTCCTTTTTGTAATGTTATATTTGTGTTGTGTAAAACGTGTACAGATGGAGTTCCCCGTCTCTCCCACATACTGTAAGCCACATTGTGAACACGTGATTAGGTAAACACAATTTATGGAATTAGTGTTACCCCTAGTAGAGTTTAGGAACACCTCTCTAGTGCTGTAGCTCCTAAACCACTTTCTATGTTTAAAGTAATTGTTTAGGTTTTTGCACCTTAGCTTGTGGAGAGGTTTTATTTTGGCTTTCACCAAGTGATCCTGCAAATTTGTGTTCCTCCTGTAGGCCGGAATGATTCTGTGATCCTGGAGGATGGGAGACCCTGCGGTGTGCAAGAGGAATCTCCTCCTGCATCCTCTGACTAGTTCCATAGTGGAAGGTGAGTAAGTGGTCACAAATGGGAGACTGGAGCCCACAGTGATTGGTTTGCTCTGCAGAAACGACCTCTGGCATTTCCTGAGGAAGGTCCTGGAGTACCCTCTAGTGGACAGAGCATGGAAGAGCACCTTGACTGCAGCATGAAAGTCCTCCTCTCTGCTGCATATTCTGTGGAACCTCAACAACTGTGATTTAATTAAGCCAGCATATGTGTGCTTTGGGTGGAAGCTGGTCTTGAAGAGCAGAGCATGTGTGTCCGTCTCTTTGAAAAATACTTTAATGTCCAATGTGTGGGTTTCATTAAATGTGTTACTTTTAAATGTTGTGGTGTCCAAAAAATCAACAGAGGTCAAATTACTTGTGGATGTAATTTTTATCGACTGGTTGTGGTTGTTGAGGATGCACAGAAACACTTCAAAATCCTCCCTGGAGTGAGGCCACACACCCCAGATGTCGTCCAAATATCTGTAGTAGTACAGTGGTTTTTTAGGACATATTTTCAGGACTGACTCCTCCCATTCAGCCATAAAAATGTTCGCATATGCGGGAGCAAACTTCTTCCCCATAGCTGTACCCTTAATCTGAAGGAAGAATTCCCCATTAAATTCAAAGTCATTTTGGGTCAGATTGATTTCCAGTAGTTTTAGCAATTCTTTTTCTGGTCTTTTTTTGTCGGGGTGTTTCCGAAATGCGTTTTTAACGGCCTGTATGCCTTCTTTTGTCTCAATGTTTGTGTAAAGACTATCTATATCGATAGTGAATAAAATTGAATTGTCCGGAATGCGGAGTCTTTTAATTATCTCTACAAAGTGGTACGTGTCCTTGATGTAGCTCGGGTGTGTGGTCGACAGAGGATTCAGGAAGTGGTCAAGGTACTCTGCAGTGTGATACGTTTCACTACTGCAGTCAGACACAATGGGCCTGCCGGGGGGGATCTCGTGTGGTTTACTCCACTTGGCAGGGTCCTTGTGTATTTTGGGCAGCATATAAAATAATCTGGCTCTAGGTACAGCATCTCCCATTAAGTAATGCTTTTGTTTCAGATTGATAAATTTCTTCTCGTGTAGAGTTTGGATGATTTTATTTACAATTGGGATAGTGTTTGGATAAATGGGGTTGGTCAATTTGGTGTAGTATTTGGGGTCATTAAGCTGTCTGTAGCCTTCCCATAAATATTGATCCCTATCCAAGATCACTATAGCGCTGCCCTTGTCTGCTGGTTTAATAATGATGTGTTTGTTATTAACTAGTTCATCCAGTGCTCGCACTTCCTCCCTACTGAGGTTAGGCGGCACGTGGTGAATCCTGAAGTGTGTGTCAAAATACTGAATGTCAGATTGAATTAGAGCAGTAATTGTGTTTGGTATTTGTGCCTGTAGCGGGGTCCAGGATGATTTATGTACAAATGGAAGTCGTTCAAACTCTTTGGAGTTTTCAAAATAGGCCGCCAGTTTTAGTTTTCTATGATACTGTTGTAGGTCAAAGCGGCTCTGCTCCACAATCTGCTTGTTAGTTCCCTTGGTGGGAATGAAATTTAGCCCCCTGCCAAGGAGAGTATGTTGTGCTTCACTCAGTTGAAAGTTTTTTGTGAGATTGATGACTAACTTGTCCCCCTCCTGAGTAGGCAGGTTTTGGGGGACAATTAGTTTAAGTAGTGCACCCAGTGGTCAAACATGCGTTGAGCTGTGGGAAGAGACCAGTGAATATTGTCTGGGCCCGTGTGGAAGAGGCTCGCAGGTAGAGCGGGGATGTACTCACACATCCTCGCGATGGCAGCGTTCAGGTGCGTGAGTCTCAGTTTCTCCTTGCTGGGCAGGCTGGTGGAAAAGTTCACCTGGGGGACAAAAATGTCAGCAGAGGGAAATGTACGCTTTACATTGTTCACAGCTCTCTGCAGCTGTTTAATGGCCGTCTCTTGTGTCTTTTGCACACGGTTGTTGATGCCAAAGGAGAGAATGACCTTCTCCACCGTGACATCACAGCTTGTCTTCTCCATCAACAGCTCTGCGTTTCTGAAGGTGGCGCCCGGAAACGCATCAATTTGTAGGTGCACGTTGTCGTGCTCCGGGAGTTTTGCCACGTTGGAGTCTCCTATTATGAGCCACTTTTTGGCCACACGGAGGCTCCACTCTTGTGCCTTCCGCATGGTCGACCGGTGTCTCGTGGGTCGCAGTGGCACCTGTTGTGGCGGCGTCCGCTGGCTGGAGACAGAAGTGGTCGCCGTCTGGATCAGCTGCGTCTGCACCGCCGTCCGTAGTCTGCTGGTGCTGGAAGGTGTGAGGGGGACGCGTCTCAGGTCCTCCTGGATCCGGGACGACGGTCGCTCCGGCTCCTGCTGCATCAGCTGCTCGAGGCTCTCCTGGGAGAGCTCTATTACGGCGTCCGTGTTCTGGATCACGCATGGGTTGCGGTAGTTGGGGGCCCAGCCCCTGGGCTGTGGGTCCACCGCTGCTGCTGCTGACGCTGCTGGTGAGGACGCCGCCGAAGCTGATGCTGAGGCCGCTGCTTCCGATCCTGGCGAAGTCTCCGGTCTGCTGGCAAACAGCCTCAGTGGTCTCTGCGGCAGGGGCTGGGAGCGCTGTGTGGACGGGGTGTCCGGGGTCCCACGTTGGGAGCCCCCCGGCGTCGACTGTGGGGTGGAGGGGGAGAGGGTGCCCAAGTCAAAGTTGACCTCGATGGGAGTGTCCATCAGGTTCGGTACCATTGGTAAAGTTCTGGGCTGCTCTGGCACTGCAACAGGTGATGGGGGCGCCGTCACAACCAGCTCCGCGACCCGTGGTTCCGGGAGGATCTGGGCCTCGACGATGTGCACAGAAACCGGATCAGGCGCTGCTGCTGCTGCCGCCGCTGCCGTGGGATGTGCTGGTTCTGGGAGGACCTGGGCTCTGATGGTGCGTGTGACGGCTGTTGTGGGTCGTTGTGGTTCTGGGGGGGCTTGGGCTTCGAAATTGTGAGTGGTCGTTGTACTTAGCGGTTCTGCTGCGTCGCCGGGCCTCACTCGCCTCAGGGGATGCAACGATGAGTTGGACCGGGTTGTTGTCACTGTGGGCGCCGACCCAGCAGGGGCCGGTTGTGGGTCCACCGTCAGCAGCACAGCCATCCAGTCCACCACGGCCTCCTTTGCCTCCACCAGCGTTTCAGGGTGCAGTCTACGGCCAAAGTCCCTTCTCGCCCAGGCTGAGGCCACATCAAAGGGAGCACTCCAGTCTGGACTGTTGAGACTGTGTAGGCTTTCAATTTCCCTCTTTATCACAGCCTCATAGTGGTCCTGCAAGATGACCAGTGTGGTATGCTCCCAATTCTTTGCATTACCATCGATCAGTGACTGTGTGTCTGTGGTAGGGATGGCCGGTTTAATAAATGTAGCTAGCTGTTTGGTCATTCTAGCAATGGTGATGGGTGGGTCTGCCAGATTAATGTTTGTAAAGTGGTGTGCAGCCTTAATTATCCTGTGCAGAATACGGCACTTATTGGGGAATAAGGGATCATCAGACCTGGGAAACTGACGAGCGCCCTCATTACTCTGGAATGTGTTGTGCTGATTATTGTTAAAATAGCGGTTGTTGTTGTTGGAGTACTTGGGCCGTTGGAAACGAGGAGCAAAAGAGCGGGGTCTGGGCGGTCCCCGGCGTGTGCCGCGGTCCGCTGACCTCTCCGCGTACCTGTTGTTTTGGCCGCCATTATTGCGCAACCGCGGCCCACCTCTTCGGTCGGGAGCTCTCTGAGCGACGTCCGCATACGAGTCTCGTTGATAGCGGGGCCGTTGTCGCTGGTACTGCTGCGGTGCTCGTTGGTCCGGTGGGTAGGGAGGCTCATTGTGCCGCCCGCGGCGCCTCCCATAGCGTACCACCGTCCAATCTCCTTCAGTCTCTCGGTCCTCGTGGTACATGGCTAAGCTAGCGGAGCCTCATGTTCATTTAGCTTCCAAAGAACGGCAAAGAAAAAGTTGTCTTTTACCTTATTTATTCTTCTTTGAACAAGGAACCAAAAATAAAACAACAAACAGAACAAGAACGAATATATATAGCAACGTTTCGGATACTGCTGTATCCTTCTTCAGGCTAATAATTTGTTCTTTAAAACTGAGATGGTGAGCGCAGGTGTTGCGTCCACGGTCACCACGTTGAAAAAGAAAGTCCGACCGAATTTGCATAACAAAGATGGCGGCCGTGACCTTTCACCTCTCTGGTCCCTCGGACCAATCATACGTCATACCTCGCGGAGGGATATCAAGGTGAAATGCATCAAGATGTGACAAACACCAATACCCTCTCAGTATAATCACATAATAATCAGCACAACAAAATCGAAGGTAATAACAAAGTAGAGCAAAAAACAATCATTATAGAGGAACTATAAATAGAATAGGTGTGGTGTTTTACATAGAATTAAAGCAGTCTATATCCCCATGCGGTGTCTAGACATTGCAACATGAATTTTGAACATGCATTGAAAAAATGAATATGAGAAGGGAAAATCACCACACAATTGTATATACATATACACACACAATTGAATAAAGCTCACCCCTGGTGTTTTATTTACATTTATATCATGTACCCCAATGTCACACTGAGAATTGCCCATTTGCACATAATTGAAGGACACTTAACCGCCTGTTGAGTCAATGGTTAGGTTTAGGCATGCATACGTCACTGGTTAGGTTTAGGCATGAATTTTGAATGGTTGTGTTTAGTGAAGAATTACCGGGTGGCCTGTATGAGGAAAGAGGTGACCACAGGCTGCAAGGCAGGCGGCACTGGCTGGTTAGGGGTTAAAGAGTTGTGATAGCCCCGTAAACAGGACCATCGATGCACTGTCCAGCACTGCCTCACAGCCCGCAGCTCTCAGTCCTCGTTGAGGCCTGTAGGATGCCTGGTTTTCAATTTGGCGATCCACACCCTCTCCGCTCTCCTTCTCTGGGGAGCGCTCCATCTGGGGTTCCACTCAATCACACACACTGAGACTGATTCCCACCCATGTGCCATGAAATGTGTCACCAGTGGTGTCTGTGTCTTTTTCCTTTTTGTAATGTTATATTTGTGTTGTGTAAAACGTGTACAGATGGAGTTCCCCGTCTCTCCCACATACTGTAAGCCACATTGTGAACACGTGATTAGGTAAACACAATTTATGGAATTAGTGTTACCCCTAGTAGAGTTTAGGAACACCTCTCTAGTGCTGTAGCTCCTAAACCACTTTCTATGTTTAAAGTAATTGTTTAGGTTTTTGCACCTTAGCTTGTGGAGAGGTTTTATTTTGGCTTTCACCAAGTGATCCTGCAAATTTGTGTTCCTCCTGTAGGCCGGAATGATTCTGTGATCCTGGAGGATGGGAGACCCTGCGGTGTGCAAGAGGAATCTCCTCCTGCATCCTCTGACTAGTTCCATAGTGGAAGGTGAGTAAGTGGTCACAAATGGGAGACTGGAGCCCACAGTGATTGGTTTGCTCTGCAGAAACGACCTCTGGCATTTCCTGAGGAAGGTCCTGGAGTACCCTCTAGTGGACAGAGCATGGAAGAGCACCTTGACTGCAGCATGAAAGTCCTCCTCTCTGCTGCATATTCTGTGGAACCTCAACAACTGTGATTTAATTAAGCCAGCATATGTGTGCTTTGGGTGGAAGCTGGTCTTGAAGAGCAGAGCATGTGTGTCCGTCTCTTTGAAAAATACTTTAATGTCCAATGTGTGGGTTTCATTAAATGTGTTACTTTTAAATGTTGTGGTGTCCAAAAAATCAACAGAGGTCAAATTACTTGTGGATGTAATTTTTATCGACTGGTTGTGGTTGTTGAGGATGCACAGAAACACTTCAAAATCCTCCCTGGAGTGAGGCCACACACCCCAGATGTCGTCCAAATATCTGTAGTAGTACAGTGGTTTTTTAGGACATATTTTCAGGACTGACTCCTCCCATTCAGCCATAAAAATGTTCGCATATGCGGGAGCAAACTTCTTCCCCATAGCTGTACCCTTAATCTGAAGGAAGAATTCCCCATTAAATTCAAAGTCATTTTGGGTCAGATTGATTTCCAGTAGTTTTAGCAATTCTTTTTCTGGTCTTTTTTTGTCGGGGTGTTTCCGAAATGCGTTTTTAACGGCCTGTATGCCTTCTTTTGTCTCAATGTTTGTGTAAAGACTATCTATATCGATAGTGAATAAAATTGAATTGTCCGGAATGCGGAGTCTTTTAATTATCTCTACAAAGTGGTACGTGTCCTTGATGTAGCTCGGGTGTGTGGTCGACAGAGGATTCAGGAAGTGGTCAAGGTACTCTGCAGTGTGATACGTTTCACTACTGCAGTCAGACACAATGGGCCTGCCGGGGGGGATCTCGTGTGGTTTACTCCACTTGGCAGGGTCCTTGTGTATTTTGGGCAGCATATAAAATAATCTGGCTCTAGGTACAGCATCTCCCATTAAGTAATGCTTTTGTTTCAGATTGATAAATTTCTTCTCGTGTAGAGTTTGGATGATTTTATTTACAATTGGGATAGTGTTTGGATAAATGGGGTTGGTCAATTTGGTGTAGTATTTGGGGTCATTAAGCTGTCTGTAGCCTTCCCATAAATATTGATCCCTATCCAAGATCACTATAGCGCTGCCCTTGTCTGCTGGTTTAATAATGATGTGTTTGTTATTAACTAGTTCATCCAGTGCTCGCACTTCCTCCCTACTGAGGTTAGGCGGCACGTGGTGAATCCTGAAGTGTGTGTCAAAATACTGAATGTCAGATTGAATTAGAGCAGTAATTGTGTTTGGTATTTGTGCCTGTAGCGGGGTCCAGGATGATTTATGTACAAATGGAAGTCGTTCAAACTCTTTGGAGTTTTCAAAATAGGCCGCCAGTTTTAGTTTTCTATGATACTGTTGTAGGTCAAAGCGGCTCTGCTCCACAATCTGCTTGTTAGTTCCCTTGGTGGGAATGAAATTTAGCCCCCTGCCAAGGAGAGTATGTTGTGCTTCACTCAGTTGAAAGTTTTTTGTGAGATTGATGACTAACTTGTCCCCCTCCTGAGTAGGCAGGTTTTGGGGGACAATTAGTTTAAGTAGTGCACCCAGTGGTCAAACATGCGTTGAGCTGTGGGAAGAGACCAGTGAATATTGTCTGGGCCCGTGTGGAAGAGGCTCGCAGGTAGAGCGGGGATGTACTCACACATCCTCGCGATGGCAGCGTTCAGGTGCGTGAGTCTCAGTTTCTCCTTGCTGGGCAGGCTGGTGGAAAAGTTCACCTGGGGGACAAAAATGTCAGCAGAGGGAAATGTACGCTTTACATTGTTCACAGCTCTCTGCAGCTGTTTAATGGCCGTCTCTTGTGTCTTTTGCACACGGTTGTTGATGCCAAAGGAGAGAATGACCTTCTCCACCGTGACATCACAGCTTGTCTTCTCCATCAACAGCTCTGCGTTTCTGAAGGTGGCGCCCGGAAACGCATCAATTTGTAGGTGCACGTTGTCGTGCTCCGGGAGTTTTGCCACGTTGGAGTCTCCTATTATGAGCCACTTTTTGGCCACACGGAGGCTCCACTCTTGTGCCTTCCGCATGGTCGACCGGTGTCTCGTGGGTCGCAGTGGCACCTGTTGTGGCGGCGTCCGCTGGCTGGAGACAGAAGTGGTCGCCGTCTGGATCAGCTGCGTCTGCACCGCCGTCCGTAGTCTGCTGGTGCTGGAAGGTGTGAGGGGGACGCGTCTCAGGTCCTCCTGGATCCGGGACGACGGTCGCTCCGGCTCCTGCTGCATCAGCTGCTCGAGGCTCTCCTGGGAGAGCTCTATTACGGCGTCCGTGTTCTGGATCACGCATGGGTTGCGGTAGTTGGGGGCCCAGCCCCTGGGCTGTGGGTCCACCGCTGCTGCTGCTGACGCTGCTGGTGAGGACGCCGCCGAAGCTGATGCTGAGGCCGCTGCTTCCGATCCTGGCGAAGTCTCCGGTCTGCTGGCAAACAGCCTCAGTGGTCTCTGCGGCAGGGGCTGGGAGCGCTGTGTGGACGGGGTGTCCGGGGTCCCACGTTGGGAGCCCCCCGGCGTCGACTGTGGGGTGGAGGGGGAGAGGGTGCCCAAGTCAAAGTTGACCTCGATGGGAGTGTCCATCAGGTTCGGTACCATTGGTAAAGTTCTGGGCTGCTCTGGCACTGCAACAGGTGATGGGGGCGCCGTCACAACCAGCTCCGCGACCCGTGGTTCCGGGAGGATCTGGGCCTCGACGATGTGCACAGAAACCGGATCAGGCGCTGCTGCTGCTGCCGCCGCTGCCGTGGGATGTGCTGGTTCTGGGAGGACCTGGGCTCTGATGGTGCGTGTGACGGCTGTTGTGGGTCGTTGTGGTTCTGGGGGGGCTTGGGCTTCGAAATTGTGAGTGGTCGTTGTACTTAGCGGTTCTGCTGCGTCGCCGGGCCTCACTCGCCTCAGGGGATGCAACGATGAGTTGGACCGGGTTGTTGTCACTGTGGGCGCCGACCCAGCAGGGGCCGGTTGTGGGTCCACCGTCAGCAGCACAGCCATCCAGTCCACCACGGCCTCCTTTGCCTCCACCAGCGTTTCAGGGTGCAGTCTACGGCCAAAGTCCCTTCTCGCCCAGGCTGAGGCCACATCAAAGGGAGCACTCCAGTCTGGACTGTTGAGACTGTGTAGGCTTTCAATTTCCCTCTTTATCACAGCCTCATAGTGGTCCTGCAAGATGACCAGTGTGGTATGCTCCCAATTCTTTGCATTACCATCGATCAGTGACTGTGTGTCTGTGGTAGGGATGGCCGGTTTAATAAATGTAGCTAGCTGTTTGGTCATTCTAGCAATGGTGATGGGTGGGTCTGCCAGATTAATGTTTGTAAAGTGGTGTGCAGCCTTAATTATCCTGTGCAGAATACGGCACTTATTGGGGAATAAGGGATCATCAGACCTGGGAAACTGACGAGCGCCCTCATTACTCTGGAATGTGTTGTGCTGATTATTGTTAAAATAGCGGTTGTTGTTGTTGGAGTACTTGGGCCGTTGGAAACGAGGAGCAAAAGAGCGGGGTCTGGGCGGTCCCCGGCGTGTGCCGCGGTCCGCTGACCTCTCCGCGTACCTGTTGTTTTGGCCGCCATTATTGCGCAACCGCGGCCCACCTCTTCGGTCGGGAGCTCTCTGAGCGACGTCCGCATACGAGTCTCGTTGATAGCGGGGCCGTTGTCGCTGGTACTGCTGCGGTGCTCGTTGGTCCGGTGGGTAGGGAGGCTCATTGTGCCGCCCGCGGCGCCTCCCATAGCGTACCACCGTCCAATCTCCTTCAGTCTCTCGGTCCTCGTGGTACATGGCTAAGCTAGCGGAGCCTCATGTTCATTTAGCTTCCAAAGAACGGCAAAGAAAAAGTTGTCTTTTACCTTATTTATTCTTCTTTGAACAAGGAACCAAAAATAAAACAACAAACAGAACAAGAACGAATATATATAGCAACGTTTCGGATACTGCTGTATCCTTCTTCAGGCTAATAATTTGTTCTTTAAAACTGAGATGGTGAGCGCAGGTGTTGCGTCCACGGTCACCACGTTGAAAAAGAAAGTCCGACCGAATTTGCATAACAAAGATGGCGGCCGTGACCTTTCACCTCTCTGGTCCCTCGGACCAATCATACGTCATACCTCGCGGAGGGATATCAAGGTGAAATGCATCAAGATGTGACAAACACCAATACCCTCTCAGTATAATCACATAATAATCAGCACAACAAAATCGAAGGTAATAACAAAGTAGAGCAAAAAACAATCATTATAGAGGAACTATAAATAGAATAGGTGTGGTGTTTTACATAGAATTAAAGCAGTCTATATCCCCATGCGGTGTCTAGACATTGCAACATGAATTTTGAACATGCATTGAAAAAATGAATATGAGAAGGGAAAATCACCACACAATTGTATATACATATACACACACAATTGAATAAAGCTCACCCCTGGTGTTTTATTTACATTTATATCATGTACCCCAATGTCACACTGAGAATTGCCCATTTGCACATAATTGAAGGACACTTAACCGCCTGTTGAGTCAATGGTTAGGTTTAGGCATGCATACGTCACTGGTTAGGTTTAGGCATGAATTTTGAATGGTTGTGTTTAGTGAAGAATTACCGGGTGGCCTGTATGAGGAAAGAGGTGACCACAGGCTGCAAGGCAGGCGGCACTGGCTGGTTAGGGGTTAAAGAGTTGTGATAGCCCCGTAAACAGGACCATCGATGCACTGTCCAGCACTGCCTCACAGCCCGCAGCTCTCAGTCCTCGTTGAGGCCTGTAGGATGCCTGGTTTTCAATTTGGCGATCCACACCCTCTCCGCTCTCCTTCTCTGGGGAGCGCTCCATCTGGGGTTCCACTCAATCACACACACTGAGACTGATTCCCACCCATGTGCCATGAAATGTGTCACCAGTGGTGTCTGTGTCTTTTTCCTTTTTGTAATGTTATATTTGTGTTGTGTAAAACGTGTACAGATGGAGTTCCCCGTCTCTCCCACATACTGTAAGCCACATTGTGAACACGTGATTAGGTAAACACAATTTATGGAATTAGTGTTACCCCTAGTAGAGTTTAGGAACACCTCTCTAGTGCTGTAGCTCCTAAACCACTTTCTATGTTTAAAGTAATTGTTTAGGTTTTTGCACCTTAGCTTGTGGAGAGGTTTTATTTTGGCTTTCACCAAGTGATCCTGCAAATTTGTGTTCCTCCTGTAGGCCGGAATGATTCTGTGATCCTGGAGGATGGGAGACCCTGCGGTGTGCAAGAGGAATCTCCTCCTGCATCCTCTGACTAGTTCCATAGTGGAAGGTGAGTAAGTGGTCACAAATGGGAGACTGGAGCCCACAGTGATTGGTTTGCTCTGCAGAAACGACCTCTGGCATTTCCTGAGGAAGGTCCTGGAGTACCCTCTAGTGGACAGAGCATGGAAGAGCACCTTGACTGCAGCATGAAAGTCCTCCTCTCTGCTGCATATTCTGTGGAACCTCAACAACTGTGATTTAATTAAGCCAGCATATGTGTGCTTTGGGTGGAAGCTGGTCTTGAAGAGCAGAGCATGTGTGTCCGTCTCTTTGAAAAATACTTTAATGTCCAATGTGTGGGTTTCATTAAATGTGTTACTTTTAAATGTTGTGGTGTCCAAAAAATCAACAGAGGTCAAATTACTTGTGGATGTAATTTTTATCGACTGGTTGTGGTTGTTGAGGATGCACAGAAACACTTCAAAATCCTCCCTGGAGTGAGGCCACACACCCCAGATGTCGTCCAAATATCTGTAGTAGTACAGTGGTTTTTTAGGACATATTTTCAGGACTGACTCCTCCCATTCAGCCATAAAAATGTTCGCATATGCGGGAGCAAACTTCTTCCCCATAGCTGTACCCTTAATCTGAAGGAAGAATTCCCCATTAAATTCAAAGTCATTTTGGGTCAGATTGATTTCCAGTAGTTTTAGCAATTCTTTTTCTGGTCTTTTTTTGTCGGGGTGTTTCCGAAATGCGTTTTTAACGGCCTGTATGCCTTCTTTTGTCTCAATGTTTGTGTAAAGACTATCTATATCGATAGTGAATAAAATTGAATTGTCCGGAATGCGGAGTCTTTTAATTATCTCTACAAAGTGGTACGTGTCCTTGATGTAGCTCGGGTGTGTGGTCGACAGAGGATTCAGGAAGTGGTCAAGGTACTCTGCAGTGTGATACGTTTCACTACTGCAGTCAGACACAATGGGCCTGCCGGGGGGGATCTCGTGTGGTTTACTCCACTTGGCAGGGTCCTTGTGTATTTTGGGCAGCATATAAAATAATCTGGCTCTAGGTACAGCATCTCCCATTAAGTAATGCTTTTGTTTCAGATTGATAAATTTCTTCTCGTGTAGAGTTTGGATGATTTTATTTACAATTGGGATAGTGTTTGGATAAATGGGGTTGGTCAATTTGGTGTAGTATTTGGGGTCATTAAGCTGTCTGTAGCCTTCCCATAAATATTGATCCCTATCCAAGATCACTATAGCGCTGCCCTTGTCTGCTGGTTTAATAATGATGTGTTTGTTATTAACTAGTTCATCCAGTGCTCGCACTTCCTCCCTACTGAGGTTAGGCGGCACGTGGTGAATCCTGAAGTGTGTGTCAAAATACTGAATGTCAGATTGAATTAGAGCAGTAATTGTGTTTGGTATTTGTGCCTGTAGCGGGGTCCAGGATGATTTATGTACAAATGGAAGTCGTTCAAACTCTTTGGAGTTTTCAAAATAGGCCGCCAGTTTTAGTTTTCTATGATACTGTTGTAGGTCAAAGCGGCTCTGCTCCACAATCTGCTTGTTAGTTCCCTTGGTGGGAATGAAATTTAGCCCCCTGCCAAGGAGAGTATGTTGTGCTTCACTCAGTTGAAAGTTTTTTGTGAGATTGATGACTAACTTGTCCCCCTCCTGAGTAGGCAGGTTTTGGGGGACAATTAGTTTAAGTAGTGCACCCAGTGGTCAAACATGCGTTGAGCTGTGGGAAGAGACCAGTGAATATTGTCTGGGCCCGTGTGGAAGAGGCTCGCAGGTAGAGCGGGGATGTACTCACACATCCTCGCGATGGCAGCGTTCAGGTGCGTGAGTCTCAGTTTCTCCTTGCTGGGCAGGCTGGTGGAAAAGTTCACCTGGGGGACAAAAATGTCAGCAGAGGGAAATGTACGCTTTACATTGTTCACAGCTCTCTGCAGCTGTTTAATGGCCGTCTCTTGTGTCTTTTGCACACGGTTGTTGATGCCAAAGGAGAGAATGACCTTCTCCACCGTGACATCACAGCTTGTCTTCTCCATCAACAGCTCTGCGTTTCTGAAGGTGGCGCCCGGAAACGCATCAATTTGTAGGTGCACGTTGTCGTGCTCCGGGAGTTTTGCCACGTTGGAGTCTCCTATTATGAGCCACTTTTTGGCCACACGGAGGCTCCACTCTTGTGCCTTCCGCATGGTCGACCGGTGTCTCGTGGGTCGCAGTGGCACCTGTTGTGGCGGCGTCCGCTGGCTGGAGACAGAAGTGGTCGCCGTCTGGATCAGCTGCGTCTGCACCGCCGTCCGTAGTCTGCTGGTGCTGGAAGGTGTGAGGGGGACGCGTCTCAGGTCCTCCTGGATCCGGGACGACGGTCGCTCCGGCTCCTGCTGCATCAGCTGCTCGAGGCTCTCCTGGGAGAGCTCTATTACGGCGTCCGTGTTCTGGATCACGCATGGGTTGCGGTAGTTGGGGGCCCAGCCCCTGGGCTGTGGGTCCACCGCTGCTGCTGCTGACGCTGCTGGTGAGGACGCCGCCGAAGCTGATGCTGAGGCCGCTGCTTCCGATCCTGGCGAAGTCTCCGGTCTGCTGGCAAACAGCCTCAGTGGTCTCTGCGGCAGGGGCTGGGAGCGCTGTGTGGACGGGGTGTCCGGGGTCCCACGTTGGGAGCCCCCCGGCGTCGACTGTGGGGTGGAGGGGGAGAGGGTGCCCAAGTCAAAGTTGACCTCGATGGGAGTGTCCATCAGGTTCGGTACCATTGGTAAAGTTCTGGGCTGCTCTGGCACTGCAACAGGTGATGGGGGCGCCGTCACAACCAGCTCCGCGACCCGTGGTTCCGGGAGGATCTGGGCCTCGACGATGTGCACAGAAACCGGATCAGGCGCTGCTGCTGCTGCCGCCGCTGCCGTGGGATGTGCTGGTTCTGGGAGGACCTGGGCTCTGATGGTGCGTGTGACGGCTGTTGTGGGTCGTTGTGGTTCTGGGGGGGCTTGGGCTTCGAAATTGTGAGTGGTCGTTGTACTTAGCGGTTCTGCTGCGTCGCCGGGCCTCACTCGCCTCAGGGGATGCAACGATGAGTTGGACCGGGTTGTTGTCACTGTGGGCGCCGACCCAGCAGGGGCCGGTTGTGGGTCCACCGTCAGCAGCACAGCCATCCAGTCCACCACGGCCTCCTTTGCCTCCACCAGCGTTTCAGGGTGCAGTCTACGGCCAAAGTCCCTTCTCGCCCAGGCTGAGGCCACATCAAAGGGAGCACTCCAGTCTGGACTGTTGAGACTGTGTAGGCTTTCAATTTCCCTCTTTATCACAGCCTCATAGTGGTCCTGCAAGATGACCAGTGTGGTATGCTCCCAATTCTTTGCATTACCATCGATCAGTGACTGTGTGTCTGTGGTAGGGATGGCCGGTTTAATAAATGTAGCTAGCTGTTTGGTCATTCTAGCAATGGTGATGGGTGGGTCTGCCAGATTAATGTTTGTAAAGTGGTGTGCAGCCTTAATTATCCTGTGCAGAATACGGCACTTATTGGGGAATAAGGGATCATCAGACCTGGGAAACTGACGAGCGCCCTCATTACTCTGGAATGTGTTGTGCTGATTATTGTTAAAATAGCGGTTGTTGTTGTTGGAGTACTTGGGCCGTTGGAAACGAGGAGCAAAAGAGCGGGGTCTGGGCGGTCCCCGGCGTGTGCCGCGGTCCGCTGACCTCTCCGCGTACCTGTTGTTTTGGCCGCCATTATTGCGCAACCGCGGCCCACCTCTTCGGTCGGGAGCTCTCTGAGCGACGTCCGCATACGAGTCTCGTTGATAGCGGGGCCGTTGTCGCTGGTACTGCTGCGGTGCTCGTTGGTCCGGTGGGTAGGGAGGCTCATTGTGCCGCCCGCGGCGCCTCCCATAGCGTACCACCGTCCAATCTCCTTCAGTCTCTCGGTCCTCGTGGTACATGGCTAAGCTAGCGGAGCCTCATGTTCATTTAGCTTCCAAAGAACGGCAAAGAAAAAGTTGTCTTTTACCTTATTTATTCTTCTTTGAACAAGGAACCAAAAATAAAACAACAAACAGAACAAGAACGAATATATATAGCAACGTTTCGGATACTGCTGTATCCTTCTTCAGGCTAATAATTTGTTCTTTAAAACTGAGATGGTGAGCGCAGGTGTTGCGTCCACGGTCACCACGTTGAAAAAGAAAGTCCGACCGAATTTGCATAACAAAGATGGCGGCCGTGACCTTTCACCTCTCTGGTCCCTCGGACCAATCATACGTCATACCTCGCGGAGGGATATCAAGGTGAAATGCATCAAGATGTGACAAACACCAATACCCTCTCAGTATAATCACATAATAATCAGCACAACAAAATCGAAGGTAATAACAAAGTAGAGCAAAAAACAATCATTATAGAGGAACTATAAATAGAATAGGTGTGGTGTTTTACATAGAATTAAAGCAGTCTATATCCCCATGCGGTGTCTAGACATTGCAACATGAATTTTGAACATGCATTGAAAAAATGAATATGAGAAGGGAAAATCACCACACAATTGTATATACATATACACACACAATTGAATAAAGCTCACCCCTGGTGTTTTATTTACATTTATATCATGTACCCCAATGTCACACTGAGAATTGCCCATTTGCACATAATTGAAGGACACTTAACCGCCTGTTGAGTCAATGGTTAGGTTTAGGCATGCATACGTCACTGGTTAGGTTTAGGCATGAATTTTGAATGGTTGTGTTTAGTGAAGAATTACCGGGTGGCCTGTATGAGGAAAGAGGTGACCACAGGCTGCAAGGCAGGCGGCACTGGCTGGTTAGGGGTTAAAGAGTTGTGATAGCCCCGTAAACAGGACCATCGATGCACTGTCCAGCACTGCCTCACAGCCCGCAGCTCTCAGTCCTCGTTGAGGCCTGTAGGATGCCTGGTTTTCAATTTGGCGATCCACACCCTCTCCGCTCTCCTTCTCTGGGGAGCGCTCCATCTGGGGTTCCACTCAATCACACACACTGAGACTGATTCCCACCCATGTGCCATGAAATGTGTCACCAGTGGTGTCTGTGTCTTTTTCCTTTTTGTAATGTTATATTTGTGTTGTGTAAAACGTGTACAGATGGAGTTCCCCGTCTCTCCCACATACTGTAAGCCACATTGTGAACACGTGATTAGGTAAACACAATTTATGGAATTAGTGTTACCCCTAGTAGAGTTTAGGAACACCTCTCTAGTGCTGTAGCTCCTAAACCACTTTCTATGTTTAAAGTAATTGTTTAGGTTTTTGCACCTTAGCTTGTGGAGAGGTTTTATTTTGGCTTTCACCAAGTGATCCTGCAAATTTGTGTTCCTCCTGTAGGCCGGAATGATTCTGTGATCCTGGAGGATGGGAGACCCTGCGGTGTGCAAGAGGAATCTCCTCCTGCATCCTCTGACTAGTTCCATAGTGGAAGGTGAGTAAGTGGTCACAAATGGGAGACTGGAGCCCACAGTGATTGGTTTGCTCTGCAGAAACGACCTCTGGCATTTCCTGAGGAAGGTCCTGGAGTACCCTCTAGTGGACAGAGCATGGAAGAGCACCTTGACTGCAGCATGAAAGTCCTCCTCTCTGCTGCATATTCTGTGGAACCTCAACAACTGTGATTTAATTAAGCCAGCATATGTGTGCTTTGGGTGGAAGCTGGTCTTGAAGAGCAGAGCATGTGTGTCCGTCTCTTTGAAAAATACTTTAATGTCCAATGTGTGGGTTTCATTAAATGTGTTACTTTTAAATGTTGTGGTGTCCAAAAAATCAACAGAGGTCAAATTACTTGTGGATGTAATTTTTATCGACTGGTTGTGGTTGTTGAGGATGCACAGAAACACTTCAAAATCCTCCCTGGAGTGAGGCCACACACCCCAGATGTCGTCCAAATATCTGTAGTAGTACAGTGGTTTTTTAGGACATATTTTCAGGACTGACTCCTCCCATTCAGCCATAAAAATGTTCGCATATGCGGGAGCAAACTTCTTCCCCATAGCTGTACCCTTAATCTGAAGGAAGAATTCCCCATTAAATTCAAAGTCATTTTGGGTCAGATTGATTTCCAGTAGTTTTAGCAATTCTTTTTCTGGTCTTTTTTTGTCGGGGTGTTTCCGAAATGCGTTTTTAACGGCCTGTATGCCTTCTTTTGTCTCAATGTTTGTGTAAAGACTATCTATATCGATAGTGAATAAAATTGAATTGTCCGGAATGCGGAGTCTTTTAATTATCTCTACAAAGTGGTACGTGTCCTTGATGTAGCTCGGGTGTGTGGTCGACAGAGGATTCAGGAAGTGGTCAAGGTACTCTGCAGTGTGATACGTTTCACTACTGCAGTCAGACACAATGGGCCTGCCGGGGGGGATCTCGTGTGGTTTACTCCACTTGGCAGGGTCCTTGTGTATTTTGGGCAGCATATAAAATAATCTGGCTCTAGGTACAGCATCTCCCATTAAGTAATGCTTTTGTTTCAGATTGATAAATTTCTTCTCGTGTAGAGTTTGGATGATTTTATTTACAATTGGGATAGTGTTTGGATAAATGGGGTTGGTCAATTTGGTGTAGTATTTGGGGTCATTAAGCTGTCTGTAGCCTTCCCATAAATATTGATCCCTATCCAAGATCACTATAGCGCTGCCCTTGTCTGCTGGTTTAATAATGATGTGTTTGTTATTAACTAGTTCATCCAGTGCTCGCACTTCCTCCCTACTGAGGTTAGGCGGCACGTGGTGAATCCTGAAGTGTGTGTCAAAATACTGAATGTCAGATTGAATTAGAGCAGTAATTGTGTTTGGTATTTGTGCCTGTAGCGGGGTCCAGGATGATTTATGTACAAATGGAAGTCGTTCAAACTCTTTGGAGTTTTCAAAATAGGCCGCCAGTTTTAGTTTTCTATGATACTGTTGTAGGTCAAAGCGGCTCTGCTCCACAATCTGCTTGTTAGTTCCCTTGGTGGGAATGAAATTTAGCCCCCTGCCAAGGAGAGTATGTTGTGCTTCACTCAGTTGAAAGTTTTTTGTGAGATTGATGACTAACTTGTCCCCCTCCTGAGTAGGCAGGTTTTGGGGGACAATTAGTTTAAGTAGTGCACCCAGTGGTCAAACATGCGTTGAGCTGTGGGAAGAGACCAGTGAATATTGTCTGGGCCCGTGTGGAAGAGGCTCGCAGGTAGAGCGGGGATGTACTCACACATCCTCGCGATGGCAGCGTTCAGGTGCGTGAGTCTCAGTTTCTCCTTGCTGGGCAGGCTGGTGGAAAAGTTCACCTGGGGGACAAAAATGTCAGCAGAGGGAAATGTACGCTTTACATTGTTCACAGCTCTCTGCAGCTGTTTAATGGCCGTCTCTTGTGTCTTTTGCACACGGTTGTTGATGCCAAAGGAGAGAATGACCTTCTCCACCGTGACATCACAGCTTGTCTTCTCCATCAACAGCTCTGCGTTTCTGAAGGTGGCGCCCGGAAACGCATCAATTTGTAGGTGCACGTTGTCGTGCTCCGGGAGTTTTGCCACGTTGGAGTCTCCTATTATGAGCCACTTTTTGGCCACACGGAGGCTCCACTCTTGTGCCTTCCGCATGGTCGACCGGTGTCTCGTGGGTCGCAGTGGCACCTGTTGTGGCGGCGTCCGCTGGCTGGAGACAGAAGTGGT